>NC_057808.1:558321591-558321825 GCF_018294505.1 Triticum aestivum | reverse complement strand
GGGACTAATGCCCACCTTTAGTCCCGGTTGGTGCCACGAACCGGGACTAAAGGCTTTGCTATATAAGTCCACACTTAGGAAATTTTCGACATACCTCGCCAGTTGCCCCCGACGCCGCCAGGCTGCCCGTGCTCGCCGTCGCCGCCCGCTCCTCATCGCCGTCGCCCCGCGCCCTTGCCTCGACGGGTCGCCGCCCGGTGCTCGTCGCCGTCGCCCTGCCCCCACGCGCCGCCC
>NC_057808.1:558116395-558320552 GCF_018294505.1 Triticum aestivum | reverse complement strand
TGTATGTATGTCGTCGTTGTCGATATAAAACCCCCTCCCGATAACTTCAACACGTGGGGGGGGGGTCGATATATACCCCCTCCTCGATAACATTATTTTCCCGTGTATGTATGTCGTCGTTGTCGATATATATAACTCCCTCCCAGATAACTTCGACATGATGGACGGTCGATATGTATACCCCCTCTCGACCGTGATAACTAATACCCGGAATAAGCTAGGTCTACGTTTGCACTAATTAATATATCCACCTGCTGTCATGTTTGTGTAATAATTGCCATGTTGTAATATTTGCAGAAACAATGGAGCACGGACGAGATGAGCAAGCAGAAGAGGTGTTGGGGGACATAATCTTAGCCGGAGGTGATATCTTGTCGTATCTTAATAACAATGATGGTCTGGAAGAACAGGGTGAAGAGCTGGCTGCGGTGATCGAAGAGTGGAGGAGGAAAGACATGATTATGATGGCTCCGGTGACCCAATGCTGGTGCAAGAAGGAGCCCGTGGTGACGGCTCCGGTGACCGAACAGAGTCCGGCCAGGTAAATATATTAGTTAAGCCTGTGCTGACTAGCTAATTGATGCATTCATTGTTTTGGTATGTACACATATTAATTAACACTCGTCTTTCTTCTTTTTTCTAGCCCTCCGGATCGAGCACAACTGCGGTAAAGAGACGAGGCCCGAAGAGAAAGTTGCGCTCGGATGAAAGGTTTGAGATCACAGCAATCGCGCGCGACGGCCAACCGATTGAACCCCTCTGGACAAAGGATGCTTTTGCTGCTCAGTGCGGGGTTCTAGTTAGGGACAAGATCCCAATCAGCATCCACCAATGGTATAAGCCTAAGAAGGAAGACCCTGAGGTGTCTTATGTCAATGATATGCAGAAAGATGATCTTTGGACTGAGTTGAAGGCAAATTTCACCCTACCGCTAGAGGAGGATCCGGAGAAGCCAGTTATAGAGCAATTAATCAAGTCTCATGCTCTTAAGAAGATGGCAGACCTATTCAGGAGGTGGAAGAATGAGCTGAAAACGTTTGTCGACAAAGAAGAGACACCTGAATTCATCGGCCGGTATGAGAAGATCAGAGATCACAGGCCCGCATTTGTGGCCCACAAGACATCGGAAAAGAGTAACAAGATGTCAGCGACAAACAAGATGAATGCTGCGAAGAAGAAGATTCACCATCGCACGGGGTCAGGTGGCTACCTCAAAGCCCGGCCTAAGTGGGCCAAGTCTGAGAATGATCTGCTTGATAAAGGGATCGAACCACAGACAATGAATTGGCCAGACCGTTGCCGGACTTGGTTCTTCGGGGCTGGCGGAACCTTGGACCCTGTATCAGGGAGGTGTCGTTGGACGGACGAGCAACTTGCAATACCCGTCAAGAAGATTCAGCACTATATCGATGCAGCGCAGCAAGGGACGTTCGTTCCAGACAGAGAGAACGACGAGCTCACAATGGCCCTCGGGAATCCTGAGCACCCTAGACGGACACGAGGCACGCCAGGCTCCGTTCCGTGGAAGGCTGGTTTTCCGGACGCGGGCGGTTACAAAACCCAGGAGAGGAGGAAAAAAGTGGAGTAGATCCAAATTCAGCGTCTGCACGAAAGGGTTCAAGTGCTAGAGGAATGAGACGGCAATAGAGATGCCGAAACTGCCCCCGAAGCTACACCGCCATCTCAGCGTAGAAGCAGCGTGGCTTCCACCGAGCTGCCTCAGCTGGAGCATGCGGCTACTCCTAGCTACCCCGTGGATGCTATCACGGAGTCTCAACATTGCCACCTTATGGCGGAATGGCAGAACTTCAAAGTCAAGGCGGCTGTTGGCTCTGTTTTACCTACTGAACCCGGCGCAACCTACCACTGCCGGCCGATTCCAGAAGGATATGCTAGGGTGATGGTGGATGAAATAACAGAGGGATTTGAGGACCTCCAGCTTGACCACCCTACCGGTGAAGGGGAGACTCGGCTGGGTTTAGCTCTGAAGACTCCATGCCTATGGCGGAAGGAGCTCATCAAGCTTCCGAACTGGACGGCTCTGGCGAGTAAGGGCACTCCGCCTCCTCCTCTGCCTCCTCCTCCGCCTCCTCCTCCGGCGAGTGATCGGGGCACTCAGCCTCCTTCTCCGGCGCGTGGCGGCACTCCGCCTCCTTCTCCGGCGCGTGGCGGCACTCCGCCTCCTTCTCCGCCAGCGCCGGCGCGCCAGGGCAGCCAGCCTCCTCCTTCTCCGCCTCGTCAGCAAGGGCGGAAGAGACCCGCCGCCGCTGCGGCTGCTCCGGCGCGTCGTAGTCCTTCTCCTCCGCCTCGTAAGCAAGGAAAGAAGACAGCCGCTCCGTCTGCTCTGCCGGCGTCTAGCAGTACAGCTGCCAGAGGCGGGAGGCAATACAGATTCGGTCCTTCTCTGAAGACTCCAGAGAAGTTACCATATGAGAGGACCGAGGAGGAGAACGCGAAGATCGTGCGAGCCGAAGTGAAGAACTTCTTTGGCTGCCCTGACAAAACCACCAAAGTCAAGGAGGAGAAGGTAGATCCGGTGAAAGCAAAGCGCACTCTGGATGCCCTGACAAAACCACCAAAGTCTCCGCCAAGAGGCAACTATGAGCGCGTTCTTGGAAAGGCATATGCCGAAGCAGAGCGGTCGGGAAGTACTGTCAGTGATAAAAGGATGAAAGAACGACGAGCTAGGAAAAAAATTGCCCAGCTCGGCGAACAAGCGAACCAATCGTGCCCCCCGCTCAAGGTGTCAAAAGACATCGTCGCTAATGATCCGGGTATGGTGCCCGGTTATAGCAATCTTGGAGATTACCTGCCCGACGATGTACATTATGAAATCATGGAGGTGGACAACCACAAATACCATTACGGGAAGCCTCTCGTCAAAGATGTCAGATCTCTAAGCACGATGATGCGAAGACTACATGATTGGTACATGAAAACCTGCAGAGAGTCTGATGGGATGAGTACTTTGACGTTGAGAGTTAAGCCGGAGCATGACCTCGTTGGAATTGAACTGCTGAATGTTCCATTTGAGGATTTCTTCTAGTTTTACAATCTAAAGTCCCTCGATAAAACAACGATCACTTGCTACTGTCTGTAAGTAGTACTACTTCTGTCATTAAGTCTCTCTATATAGGTCAGCTCTTTCATTGCATGTATTTATACTTATCCTCACTATATTATGCAGATTGAAGATCGCCGAATTGAAGAAAAGACAAATCGGTGATATTGGGTTCATTAACACAAATCTCATAGATGCATATACGGTTGAAAAAAATCCCAAAGAAGCCGAGGCCAACTTGCTACAATCGTTGGTATTAAATCAAAACAAAGATATAATACTCTTTCCTTACAACTTCAAGTGAGTGTTACTGTCTTGTGCATATTCGGTTTCCCTTATTAGTCCAGGTTATGGTAATGTAATTGATGACTTATGCATGCATGCGCAGCTTCCACTATATTCTCCTAGAGATTAAGCTTGAGCCGGGAGTAGTAACCGTCTTAGACTCGAAACGAAAAGATCCCCAGGACTATGCGAACATGACTCAAATGCGCCAGAAGTAAGTTAAATCGATCATTATCCACCATATCAGCAACTTTGTTCATTTCCTGATATCAAGTAATTGTTTTCTTTGTCTGGCAGGGTTTGGAGAAAATTCACCTCAAAAGCTCCGGGACTGCCGAAGAAGCTGCAATTTAAACACCCGAAAGTAAGTACTATAGTAGCATGTTCCGCGCATCTCCTAGTGATTCAAGCGCTAGTTTGATCAATACCATTTAGCATGCTTGCTTATCAGTTAGATTGACCTCTATTTCTTGTAAAGTGGTTGTGGCAGGAACCCAGGAATAATTACTGTGGATACTACGTTTGCGAGTCCATCCGCTACACGACCTGTGAGCGGGGCTACACTGAAGAACAATATGAAGTGCGTAAGCAATAATATTCACAAATTTATTTTATTACCATCATTTGTGTTGAGTTTCATTTATTCATATATATATATGTATTGACCCCCTTCTTCAAATTAGATTTTTCGGAAGCGGGATCAACTCCTAGCAGAAGATCGTATGCGAGGAATTCAAGAGGAATTGGCGGCATTCTTCCTTGACCACGTGATCGCTGAAAACGGAGAATACTATGTGGACCCTGTGTTCATACAATTTAATTAGGAGATTGTATTGTAAGAGATAATTATTGTATATATGTAGCCGGTAGTGTCGGATAGATATACGAGAACTTGTTGTTCGACCAATCTCTCGGAGAAGGAGAGGTGGTCGATAGCACTTCTCTCTGTATGCATATGTTCATGACGATCTTCTGTTTCCTTCATTTGATTACTAGCTAGCGTGTCTACTCCTCTCCATACGTATATAGTACGTAGCGGACCAAGCACGGAGATAAGAGAGGACACTTCTCTCTATTAATTAGCTAGCTAACACAATATATGAAACACCTAAATTAACCCCCCAAAACCCCTAAAGCACCCCCTTTCAAAAAAACAAAAACCTCAGCTCCTGCCAGGTGCTGACGCGTGGATGCCTATTGGTCCCGGTTGGTGGCACCAAACGGGACCAAAGGCCCTCCTGCCTGGGCTCCCCCCACCGGCCACGTGGACGGCCTTTAGTCCCGGTTCGTGTAAGAACCGGGACTAAAGGGCTAGGGCATTAGTAACGACCCTTTAGTCCCGGTTCCAGAACCGGGACTAAAGGCCCTTATGAACCGGGGTAAAAGCCCCATTTCCTACTAGTGCGTTACAAATTATCCTATCACAAAACTATCTGTTACCTATTGTTTCAGTGCTTGCACAGAATACCTTGCTGAAAACCGCTTATCATTTCCTTCTGCTCCTCTTTGGGTTCGACACTCTTACTTATCGAAAGGACTACGATAGATCCCCTATACTTGTGGGTCATCACTTGGCAGTTCGGGCTCCGGGATGTTGCCCAATTTTTCTGGCCTGCTGTCCGATTCTAGGTTCGAAGCTTGGGCCATGTCCTCCCGTAAATGGGTATCCGACTTGGAGAGCTCGGGAATCCAGACATAGTTCATCCTCAAGATAGAGGAAGAATCGCTGCGTTGCTCCTCCACCACCGCTATCTGATGGGTGACCGGCGGAGAGTTAATCTCCCTTTGGTCGGGTTTAAGCCCGATCCGATCATAGTCCTTAGCGAGACTCCCAGGGCGGCGATGCGATCCAAGAGCTCATTCAAGGAAGAGAGCTCCATTGGATCCATCTACTCGGCGAACCCGAGCCGATGTGGAGGCTGTTTTTGATGACCCGAGAAGTCATCATCGGCGCAACGGCCGAACGGGCGGTCATGACGAAGCCGCCTAATCGGAGAGTTTGGCCTACAGCCAGGGCTCCCCCGAGGTAATGTTGTCCTTGACAACAAGACGAGCCATCAAGCCTTATTGTGACAGCACAGTGGAACTCTCAATGAAAGCACCAATGTCGGTGTCAAAATCGGCGGATCTCAGGTAGGGGGTCCCGAACTGTGCGTCTAAGGCGGATGGTAACAGGAGGTGGGGGACACAATGTTTACCCAGGTTCGGGCCCTCTCGATGGAGGTAATACCCTACTTCCTGCTTGATTGATCTTGATGATATGAGTATTACAAGAGTTGATCTACCACGAGATCGTAGAGGCTAAACCCTAGAAGCTAGCCTATGATTATGATTGTTCTTGTCCTACGGACTAAACCCTCCGGTTTATATAGACACTGGAGGGGGCTAGGGTTACACAGAGTCGGTTACAAGGGAGGAGATCTACACATCCGAATTGCCAAGCTTGCCTTCCACGCAAAGGAGAGTCCCATCCGAACACGGGACGAAGTCTTCAATCTTGTATCTTCATAGTCCAACATTCCGGCCAAAGTTTATAGTCCGGCTGTCCGAGGACCCCCTAATCCAGGACTACCTCACCCGACGCATTGGGAATCACTCCTATGTCGGTGATAAACTCCTTCATCCAGACTCCTTCCTGCGCTGCTTCCGACGTAGCTATGTACTCTGCTTCACATGTAGATCCCGCCACGACGCTTTGCTTGCAACTGCACCAGCCGACTGCCCCACCATTCAAAATATACACGTATCAGGTTTGTGACTTGGAGTCATCCAGATCTATGTCAAAGCTAGCATCGACGTAACCCTTTACGACGAGCTCTTCGGCACCTCCATAAACGAGAAACATATCCTTAGTCCTTCTCAGGTACTTCAGGATATTCTTGACCACTGTCCAGTGTTCCATTCCGGGATCACTTTGGTACCTCCCTACCAAACTTATGGCAAGGTTCACTTCCGGTCTGGTACACAGCATGGCATACATAATAGATCCTATGGCTGAGGCATAGGGGATGGCACTCGTCTTTTCTCTTTCTTCTGCCAAGGTCGGACACTGAGCTGCGCTCAATCTCTCACCTTGCAATACAGGCAAGAACCCCTTCTTGGACTGATCCATATTGAACTTCTTCAATATCTTGTCAAGGTATGTGCTTTGTGAAAGACCAATGAGGTGTCTCAATCTATCTCTATAGATCTTGATGCCTAATATGTAAGCAACTTCTCCAAGGTCCTTCATCAAAAAACACTTATTCAAGTAGGCCTTTATGCTTTCCAAAAGTTCTATATCATTTCCCATCAACAATATGTCATCCACATATAATATGAGAAATGCTACAGAGCTCCCACTCACTTTTTTGTAAATACAGGCTTCTCCATAAGTCTGTATAAACCCAAACACTTTGATCATTTCATCAAAGCGAATGTTCCAACTCCGAGATGCTTGCACTAGCCCATAGATGAAACACTGGAGCTTGCATACCTTGTCAGCATTCTTAGGATCGACAAAACCTTCCGGCTGCATCATATACAATTCTTCCTTAAGAAAACCGTGAAGGAATGCCATTTTGACGTCCATTTGCAAGATCTCATAATCATAGAATGCGGCAATTGCTAACATGATTCGGACGGACTTCAGCTTAGCTACGGGTGAGAAGGTCTCATCATAGTCAACTCCTTGAACTTGTCGATAACCCTTAGCGACAAGCCGAGCCTTATAAACGGTCACATTACCATCCACGTCAGTCTTCTTCTTAAAGATCCACTTATTCTCTATGGCTTGCCGATCATCGGGCAAGTCCACCAAAGTCCATACTTTGTTCTCATACATGGATCCTATCTCGGATTTCATGGCTTCAAGCCATTTGTTGGAATCGGGGCCCGCCATCACTTCTTGATAGTTCGAAGGTTCGCCGTTGACTAACAACATGATTTCCAGGACAGGGTACCACTCTGGTGTGGAACGTGTCCTCGTGGACCTACGAAGTTCAGTAGCAGCTTGATCTGAAGATTCATGATCATCATCATTAACTTCCTCTCTAGTCGGTGCAGGCACCACAGAAACATTTTCATGTGCTGCGCTACTCTCCGGTTCAAGAGGGGGTACCTCATCAAGTTCTACTTTCCTCTCACTTACTTCTTTCGAGAGAAACTCTTTCTTCAAAAAGGATCCATTCTTGGCAACAAAGATCTTGCCTTTGGATCTGAGGTAGAAGGTATACCCAATAGTTTCCTTAGGGTATCCTATGAAGACACACTTTTCTGATTTGGGTTCGAGCTTTTCAGGTTGAAGTTTCTTGACATAAGCATCGCATCCCCAAACTTTCAGAAATGACAGCTTAGGTTTCTTCCCAAACCATAATACATACGGTGTCGTCTCAACCGATTTAGACGGTGCCCTATTTAAAGTGAATGCAGCAGTCTCTAAAGCATAACCCCAAAATGATAGCGGTAGATTGGTAAGAGACATCATAGATCGCACCATATCCAATAGAGTGCGATTACGACGTTCAGACACACCATTACGCTGAGGTGTTCCAGGCGGCATGAGTTGTGAAACAATTCCACATTTCCTTAAGTGCGTGCCAAACTCGTGACTCAAATATTCTCCTCCACGATCAGATCGTAAGAACTTTATTTTTCTGTCACGTTGATTCTCTACCTCGCTCTAAAATTCCTTGAACTTTTCAAAGGTCTCAGACTTGTGTTTCATTAAGTAGACATACCCATATCTACTTAAGTCATCAGTGAGGGTGAGAACATAACGATAGCCACCGCAAGCCTCAACGCTCATTGGACCGCATACATCAGTATGTATTATTTCCAACAAGCTGGTTGCTCGCTCCATTGTTCCGGAGAACGGAGTCTTGGTCATCTTGCCCAGGAGGCATGGTTCGCACGTGTCAAATGATTCATAATCAAGAGACTCCAAAAGTCCATCTGCATGGAGTTTCTGCTTGCGTTTGACACCAATATGACCAAGGCGGTAGTGCCACAAGTATGTGGGACTATCATTATCAACCTCACATCTTTTGGCATTCACACTATGAATATGTGTAACATCACGTTCGAGATTCAATAAAAATAAACCATTGACCAGCGGGGCATGACCATAAAACATATCTCTCATACAAATAGAACAACCATTATTCTCGGATTTAAATGAGTAGCCATCTCGTATCAAACGAGATCCAGATACAATGTTCATGCTCAAAGCTGGTACTAAATAACAATTATTGAGGTTTAAAACTAATCCCGAAGGTAGATGTAGAGGTAGCGTGCCGACGGTGCTCACATCGACCTTGGAACCATTCCCGACGCGCATCGTCACCTCGTCCTTCGCTAGTCTCCGCTTATTCTGCAGCTCCTGTTTTGAGTTACATATGTGAGCAACCGCACCGGTATCAAATACCCAGGAGCTACTACGAGCACTGGTAAGGTACACATCAATAACATGTATATCATATATACCTTTGACGCTGTCGGCCTTCTTATCCGCTAAGTACTTGGTGCAGTTCCGCTTCCAGTGACCATTTCCCTTGCAATAAAAGCACTCAGTCTTAGGCTTGGGTCCATTCTTTGGCTTCTTCCCAGCATCTGACTTACCGGGCGCAGCAACTCCCTTGCCGTCCTTCTTGAAGTTCTTCTTACACCTGCCTTTCTTGAAACTAGTGGTCTTATTCACCATCAACACTTGATGTTCCTTTTTGGTCTCCACCTCCGCTGATTTCAGCATCGAATATAACTCAGGAATGGTCTTCTCCATCCCTTGCATATTGAAGTTCATCACAAAGCTCTTGTAGCTAGGTGGAAGCGACCGGAGGATTCTGTCAATGACCGAGTCATCTGGAAGATTAACTCCCAGCTGAGACAAGAGGTTGTGCAAACCAGACATTTTGAGTATGTGCTCGCTGACAGAACTATTTTCCTCCATCTTACAACTGAAGAACTTGTCGGAGACTTCATATCTCTCGACCCGGGCATGAGCTTGGAAAACCATTCTCAGCTCTTGGAACATTGATGTCTACTACGCAACCTTATCCTTGTAGACGTTGTTGGGCCTCCAAGTGCAGATGGTTGTAGGACAGTAGCAAATTTCCCTCAAGTGGATGACCTAAGGTTTATCAATCCGTGGGAGGTGTAGGATGAATATGGTCTCTCTCAAGCAACCCTGCAACCAAATAACAAAGAGTCTCTTGTATCCCCAACACACCCAATACAATGGTAAATTGTATAGGTGCACTAGTTCGGCGAAGAGATGGTGATACAAGTGCAATATGGATGGTAGATATAGGTTTTTGTAATCTGAAAATATGAAAACAGCAAGGTAACTAGTGATAAAAGTGAGCGTAAACGGTATTGCAATGCTAGGAAACAAGGCCTAAGGTTCATACTTTCACTAGTGCAAGTTCTCTCAACAATAATAGCATAATTGGATCATATAACTATCCCTCAACATGCAACAAAGAGTCACTCCAAAGTCACTAATAGCGGAGAACAAACGAAGAGATTATTGTAGGGTACGGAACCACCTCAAAGTTATTCTTTCTGATTGATCTATTCAAGAGTCCGTAGTAAAATAACTCGAAGCTATTCTATCCGTTCGATATATCATAGAGTTCGTACTAGAATAACACCTTAAGAAACAAATCAACCAAAACCCTAATGTCACCTAGATACGCCAATGTCACCTCAAGTATCCGTGGGCATGATTATACGGTATGCATCACACAATCTCAGATTCATCTATTCAACCAACACAAAGTACTTCAAAGAGTGCCCCAAAGTTTCTACCGGAGAGTCTAGACGAAAACGTGTGCCAACCCCTATGCATAAGTTCATTGAACCCGCAAGTTGATCACCAAAACATACATCAAGTAGATCACGTGAATATCCCATTATCACCACAGATAAGCACGGCAAGACATACATCAAGTGTTCTCAAATCCTTAAAGACTCAATCCGATAAGATAACTTCAAAGGGAAAACTCAATCCATTACAAGAGAGTAGAGGGGGAGAAACATCATAAGATCCAACTATAATAGCAAAGCTCGCGGTACATCAAGATCGTGCCAAATCAAGAACTCGAGAGAGAGAGAGAGATCAAGCACATAGCTACTGGTACATACCCCTCAGCCCCGAGGGTGAACTACTCCCTCCTCGTCATGGAGATCGCCGGGATGATGAAGATGGCCACCGGAGAGGGATTCCCCCCTCTGGCAGGGTGCCGGAACGGGTCTAGATTGGTTTGCGGTGGCTCTGGAGGTTTGCGGCGGTGGAACTCCCGATCTATTCTGCTCCCCGATGTTTTTAGGGTATATGGACATATATAGGCGAAAGAAGTCGGTCAGGGGAGCCACGAGGGGCCCATGAGGGTGGGGGCGCGCCCAGGGGGGTAGGGCGCGCCTCCCTGCCTCGTGGCTTCCTCGAAGCTTCCCCGACGTCTACTCCAAGTCTCCTGGATTGCTTCCGCTCCAAAAATAACTCTCCCGAAGGTTTCATTCCGTTTGGACTCCGTTTGATATTCCTTTTCTTCGAAACACTGAAATAGGCAAGAAACAACAATTTGGGCTGGGCCTCCGGTTAATAGGTTAGTCCCAAAAATAATATAGAAGTGTTTAGCAAAGCCCATAAACTTCCAGAACAGATAATATAATAGCATGAATACTTCATAAATTATAGATACGTTGGAGACGTATCAGCATCCCCAAGCTTAATTCCTGCTCGTCCTCGAGTAGGTAAATGATAAAAGAAATAATTTATGAAGTGTGAATCGAAGGTGCACAAGTTTGATCAACGATAATTTCAATCACCTTTTCTAGCATCATTATATGTCATAACAGTAGCTCATCTCATAAAACTTCTCATGATCAATTAACAAGCTATTCACATGTTAAAGCATAGACCATAAACTTCTTGAAAACTAACAAACTATGTTCTCAGTCATCAAACAATTGCAATTCATCTTATTTTCAGGAAGGGTCTATGTAAGAGCTTTGATTTAGCAAATCCCACATACTCAACTATCATATAGTCTTCCATGATTGCTACCACTCAAAGCATATTTTTAGAACAAATAGCATCCATCGAACACAGAGAAAGATATGGGCTTAATGTTTTGCCTCCCAACTTATTTATCATATAGATAATTTTCAACAATAATAATTCATGATCAAATATATTTGAATGTCCATATATGCTTAGATCTTCCATCACATGATGCTTGCAAACTAAAGAGTAGGTTGGAATGGGAAGGAATACTACTGACTCTTGCATAAAAGTAAAAGATAGGCCCTTCGTAGAGGGAAGCAGGGATTTGCATAGGTGCCAGAGCTCGAAGCTTTTAAAACAGAGATGAAAATAATTTTGAGAGGTATGGTTTCATTGTCAACATAACGACCAAGAGTTCCCAATATCTTCCATACTACATACATTATAGGCGGTTCACAGAAAGGTAAAGATTTTACTCCCCCTCCACCAACAATCACACTCCACGGCTTGTCCGAAACAACGGTGCCGTCCAACTTATCAACAATCCTGGGGGAGTTTTGTTTAAATTATTTGCGATTTTGGTTTTGATCTTTTGATCATGGGACTGGGCATCCCAGTTACCAGCCATTTTCTCGTGAATGATGAGCGGAGTCCACTCATCGTGAGAATAACCCACCTAGCATGGAAGATACTGACAGCCCCTAGTCGCTACATGAGCGATTCGGGCATACAAAACAGATTATTATTTGAAGGTTTAGAGTTTGGCACATGCAAATTTACTTGGAACGGCAGGTAAATACCGCATATAGGTAGATATGGTGGACACTCATGGAAGAAACTTGGTTCAAGGATTTTGGATGCACAAGCAGTATTCCTTCTTAGTATAGAAATTTAGGCTAGCAAAAGATTCTAAATAGCAAGCACCACATGTTGAAGGATCCATAACAATATAACTTCTCTACAAATATACCCAAGCACAACTCATTATGTTGTCTTCCTTGTCCAACTTCAACTATTTGCTCAAGTTTGAAAACAATTAATGGGGCTCACAATCATAGAAGATGTCCAAGATAGTATATTTATATGTGAAATCTCTCTTCCTTCAATATTCTTTCATGAATTGTTCAAGTGACCAATACCATGTTTGCTAACCTTCAAAAAATTTACCACCTCTACTTGTTATATGTGAAGGTATTACTCCCCATGGGAAAGGCATATGAAACATATATAATTTAAGATTTATGACATTCAAATCATTCAACCATTTACTCGTAGGATATAAGTGAAGCACACGAGTAAATGACAAACTACTCCAAAAAGATATAAGTGAAGATCAATGAGTAGTTAAATAATTATTTAGCTATGTGAAGACTCTTCCATTTAATAACTTCAGATCTTGTGATATTATTCAAACAGCAAGCAAAACAAAATGAAACGACATTTCAAGGATAGCACTTATCATGTGAAGAAGCAAAAACTTAGGCTCAACCGATACTAACCGATATCTACCTAACTTGGACTCTTCGGTTTTCATTGCACCGGCCTCCTCGCCCAATTCCATCCACCTTGGCCCCTCAACTCCTCCGGACCCTCCTCCGGCGACACCACCTCTGCCACCAGAATCGCCATCGCCACCGCCTGCCATGGCCAACTTTCCGCTCGATCCAATGCAGTTTGTTCCTGCTGGCCACCATATCATTGATGCTGGAGATGCGCGCTGGCCGCGCACATATGTGACGCCGCACGTCCCCATTGTGCGTCGCCACGAGGATTACATGCTTGCTGAAGTGATGCCTCTGCCGGAGGCCAATGAGATTGGAGCTGCTCGTGAGGAAGTAGCTGACTGGTTGGAGGCTCATGGATATCAGGTTCGGTCCGTTCAACCTTGGATCAATGCTGTAGGTTTGTTCAGAGTTAGAGACCCGACAGTGCGTTTTTCTCTTCTCCAGTTACCTCCGCAGCACCTTGGAAACGACCGATTTGTTCGCTTTATGAAGCATGATGAGGGAGAGGGTTTCCGTGGAGCTTAGGGTTTTCGTCAGGGACTGATTATGATGCTGGGTATCCCTTTAGATCTACGCAATACGGATAATATCAGGGCTGCAGTAAATACCTTTGGCAAGTTTCATCATTGGAATACCCAGGATCCCTATTTAGTCAGAACTCTTGTTTTTGCCTCCTTTCCTGAAGATGCTCTTGTTCCACGAGATGTGGTTTTCAATGACTATGCTGCTTGGGGTGGGGCCCGTGTGTCATGGACTGCCCCTATCTACATTCTTGGCGCCAACTTTGCAGAACAGATGCCGCATGATGAGGATTGGATGCCTATGAATGGAAACCCGCGTCCTCTACCTGCGGTGCCTTTTCCAGAGCTCCCTCCTTTCATCTTGCCCCCATACCCTGCTATGGGTTGGAATGATGTGCCACCTCCTCCTCCTGAGCACCCAGACATGGGGGATAACAACTGGGGCAATGCAGCTTGGGGAGAGGATGAGGAGATTGCTCAAGACAATGTGGAAGTGGAGCAGTAGTCCATGGTTTTGGATCTCTCTGATGATTTCTCTGTATCTGTGGAGCAAGCTATTCAGCCAAACTTTGTGCTGGTTTTTGATGTGGAGCAAAATGCTGAGCCTCCAGCTGGGCAGGAACAACCTCTGGTGGAGGAGCCTGTGTATAACCCTGAGGACTGGGCCATGGTGGTCTACAACCCTCCTCCTGCTGCTGATCATGTTGGTGCTGAACCTATTGCCATTGAGGAGCTTCTGGTTGCCAACATTGCTGATAATAAAGTCTTTTTTGGACCTGAGTTGCCACCAGAGATGGCTCTGAGGAGAAAGTTTGAGATCTTACTGCAGTCTGAATTCAACTTTCAGCTCTCCAAACCTGTTGAGATGCTGCCTGTCAGGTCTTCCATGCTGACCAAGAGAAGTTGGGATCTGGCTTTTGAGGTGCCAATGATTACCTATCAAACTTCTGAGCAGGAGCACATGCCTGTGGCAAGGGCACTTTTTCCTTCGTTGGAAATCTCTGACACAGAGGAAATACAGTCTGAGATTGCTCCTGTATCTGTGGATATCTCTGATCAGGCACAGAGGAAAATTAGAAGGCCAAGGAAAACATTGGCACCAATCCCAATTGTGGAGACTTCTGTCAGGAGGTGCACCAGGGGGTCTTTGCAGAGAGATGGTTTGAAGCCAGTCTTCCAGGAGCTACCTATGCAGTCCAAGAGGAGGAAGCCAAAGCCCAAGCCTTTCTCTGCCACAGTGTCTGACAACCTGTAGGATGAGCAACTAGAAGATCTTCCACCTCCAACTCCTATCAATAAGCTACAGCAGATTGGCAAGGAGCTTGGCATTGCAGATGATCTCCTTTTTGTGGAGAAGCTTATGGCTGATCCCACTGCTACTCCAGAAAATGATGCAAATGTGTAGTGACATACTAGCTGGTGGGGGTGGATCATGTCTTTCTTTGGTCCTCTTTTGTCAGGGATATGGTCTTATTTTGGTCCCTGTAATATTTTAAGTGTCTCTTGTCGCACTCAGGTTACTTTTGTTGGCATTATGTGCCACCAGACTTTATTATCTCCTCATAGGTGTTTTAATGAGTAATGCATGTAAAAGCTGGAATGTTTTATGCTGGAATGTTAGAGGATTGAACTCTGATGCAAGGCAAAGGGCTGTCAGGCAGAAACTGGATGAGAGTCAATGTGCTGTTGCTTGTTTCCAAGAAACTAAGTGCAGCTCTTTTGATTATAGATCTATTAGATCCTTTTGCCCCAAAAGATTTGATAGCTTTGCTTTCTCCCCTTCTCTGGGAGCTTCTGGGGGCCTCTTGGTGGTTTGGAATTCGTCCATTTTTTGGGGCACTGTGCTTGAGATTCAGCCTTTTGCTATTTTAGTTGAGTTTCTCTCTAAGCAGAATAATGAGAAATGGTCCTTAGTTTCAGTCTATGGTCCTTGTCAAGGGGAAGCTAGAGATAATTTTGTCAGCTGGCTTTATAACCTGCATATACCTATGGATGATAATTGGCTCCTGGTGGGTGATTTTAACTTTATAAGATCTCTAGAGAACAGGAATTTGCCAGGGGGGACCTGAATGATATCTTCATTTTCAATGAAATCATTGCCCATCTGGGTTTGCTTGAGCTGCCTCTTAAAGGAAGATCTTACACATGGTCTAATATGCAAGATAGCCCACTTTTAGAACAGTTGGATTGGTTCTTCACTTCTGCAGATTGGATTTCTTCTTACCCCATGACTGAAGTTTTGCCCTTGGCCAGAACTGCTTCTGACCATGTGCCATGTGTTGTCACAATTAAAACCTCCATTCCTAAATCTAAAATATTTCGGTTTGAGAACTTCTGGGTTGAGCTTGAGGGATTTATGGAATGTGTTCAACAGTCATGGCAGAAATCTTTTCATAAAGCTCATATCACTGCTAGGATTGCTGATAAGTTCAAGAGTTTAAGAGGTGCCCTTAAGAAGTGGCAGTTAAACTTTTCCAAGCTGAAAATTTTGATAGCCAAATGCAATGAGGTCATTCTGTGTCTTGATGGCCTTGAGGAGCTAAGGCCTTTATTACCTGAATTTAATTTCAGGAAGGTAGTCAAGTTGCATGTGGAGCAGCTCTTACATCTTCAGTTTGTTTATTGGAAAAAGAGGTGCACAATTAGATATATTAAAGTTGCTGGTGAAAATACCAAATTCTTCCATGCTATGGCCACTGAGAGGCATAGAAGAAATTCTATTGCTTCCTTGAAGGACACTGATGGGACAATTGTCTCTAATCACTCTCAGATGGAGGGCATCATTTGGAACTTTTTCAAGAATAGAATGGGAGTCTAATGGAGTTGCCATGGGTTTTGATCTCAGCAAGTTGCTTAAGCCAGTTGAAGGATTGGATTTTCTTACTGAACCATTCACTAAGGAGGAAATGGATGACACTGTCAAACTTATGCCAATAGACAAAGCACCTGGTCCTGATGGTTTTAATGGTTTGTTCTTTAAGAAGTGCTGGCACATTATCTGTCATGATTTTTATGAGTTGGCTGAGGCTTTTCATTCTGGTACTGCAAATTTGGAAAACATCAATGGCTCTTATATCACCCTGCTCCCAAAAAAATTGAGCCCTGAAGGGATTAGTGATTATAGACCAATTTCCTTGACTGGGATGGGTCTTAAGTTTCTGTCTAAGATGGCTGCAAATAGGTTCCAAAAGATAATTATGGCATGCATACATAAGAATCAGTATGGCTTTATAAAGAGCAGGACTATCCAGGATTGCATTGGCTGGTCCTTGGAATATTTGCATCAGTGCCATCAATCTAAGAGGCCTATTGTGATTCTTAAGCTGGATTTTGAAAAGGCTTTTGACTCAATTGAGCATGAAACCATTTTGCAGATTGTTAAATACAAAGGCTTCAATTAGAGATGGATTCTCCGGGTCAAACAGCTTCTCTCCACTGGGACATCATTAGTCCTTCTAAATGGTGTACCTGGTAGGCAATTCCTTTGTAAAAAGGGGGTTAGACAGGGTGACTGTCTCTCACCTTTACTCTTTGTTATTGCTGCTGATCTTCTCCAAACAGTGGTAAATGATATGTTCAGGAGGGGAATTTTGAAATTGCCAATTCCATGCCATGACCAGGATTATCCCATTGTGCAATATGCTGATGATACTCTCATTATCTTACCAGCAGATAGAATGCAACTCTTGGCTTTGAAGGACATGCTTCAAGTGTTCTCAAGATCAACATGGCTAGTTGTTAACTTCCACAAGTCTTCTATGATTCCCATAAATGTTGATGAGGGTGCTATCATTGAGTTGGTTGCTGCTTTTGGTTTTCCAAGTGGGCAAAATGCCATTCACATATCTTGGCTTACCTGTTGGCACTACAAGGCCTAAAATGGTGGATTTTATGCCACTTGTGGATTGTATGGAAAGAAGGATGACAGCTAGCTCCTCCTTTCTTAATCAAGGGGAGAGACTCCAGTTTCTGAATTCTGCATTGTCCTCCATGCCAATTTTTTATCTTGGTAGTTTGCTGGCACCTGCTGGAATTATAAAGCAACTGGAGAGAATTCAGAGGCAGTGTTTATGGAGAAAGCATAGGGATGAGCCAGCTCCATCATCGGCTCCTTGGGAACTCATTTGTAGGCCTAAGAACAAAGGTGGTTTGGGAATTTTGAACCTGGGGGTGCAGAACATGGCACTTTTGCTCAAGCATTTACATAACTTCTTAAATAGGAGGGATTTGCCTTGGGTCTCTCTTATTTGGGACACATATTATTATTGCTCAGTGCCTCAAGGTACTGACAGTTGTGGTTCTTTTTGGTGGAAGGATATTTGCAAGTTGATGGATCATTATAGAAACACAACCTGGGTTCAAGTTAATTGTGGGAGCACTGCTCTGTTCTGGTCTGACAAGTGGAAGATTGGCGAATCAGTTGAACCCTTGCAGATTAGGTTCCCTAGGCTTTTATCCTATGTGAAAGATCCCTGGATCACTGTTTATGAAGCCTTTCAATCTCTGGATATGGTTAACATGTTTCACTTGCCTTTATCTGCACAAGCATATCAGGAATTTTTGGCAGTTCAAAATCTTATGGTTTCTTGTAGTAGAGACTTGGAGGCCAAGGATTCTTGGTTCTGGCAGGGGGCATGTAATGCTTTTAAGCCCAAGTGGTTCTACTCTCTTATGCATTCAAACATGTCATTTAACCCTCTCCTTCTGTGGATCTGGAGATCATCCTGCACAATGAAAATAAAGGTGTTTGCTTGGATGTTAATCATGGACAGGCTAAATACAAAAGACATGGTGGAGAGAAGGCATTGGCATATGGGTGATGGAGTTTTTTGTCTCCCTTGCAGCTTAAGGAATAGAGAGACCAGGAATCATCTGTTCTTTGAATGCAACTTTAGTGTCAGAATATGGAATTACTTGCAAATCACATGGTCACCTGGGAATGACATGTCTGATATTGTTTTGCAAGCTAAGCAGGACTTTGCAAAACCTTTTTTCACTGAAGTTGTGTTTATTGCTTGCTGGAACATATGGATAATCAGGAATGCAAAGGTGTTTAGGCATGAGAGGCAGAGTTTCAACAAGTGGAGGAGTGCTTTTATCCATGATATTATGCTAATGCAGCACAGAGTTAAGGCTAGGTACAAGGAAGAGCTTCTTAAGTGGATTTCCTTTCTTCCTCCTTGAGGTTCTGTATCTCTAGAGCTTTAGTTTTTAGTTTTTTCTTATACTGATTACCCCTTGTAATCCTTGTATATTGTATGCTACTTTTTTCTGAAATAAAGTTTTGAATGTTGTGGGGGGTTTTCCCTACAGTCACCAGTCAAAAAAAATTGTTGAAGAAGAAAGGTGGGATGCCAACCGGGGCATCCCCAAGCTTAGATGCTTGAGACTTCTTGAAATATTATCTTGGGGTGCCTTGGGCATCCCCAAGCTTGAAATTTTGTGTCTCCTTAATTCCTCTCATATCATGGTTTCCTAAATCTCGAAAGCTTCATCCACACAAAACTCAACAAGAACTCGTGAGATAAGTTAGTATAAACCAATGCAAAAACCTTATCATTCTCTACTGTAGCAAATCACAAAAATTATTATTCAACATTGCATACTAAATGTCTCTGCATATTTAATACTCCTATCCTCAAATAGAATCATTAAACAAGCAAACATATGCAAACATAACAGCAATCTGCCAAAACAGTACAGTCTGTAAAGAATGCAAGATTCATCATACTTCCCTAACTCCAAACATTATGAAATTCTACCACACTGTAGAAAATTTATCAATGCTCAATATGCAAAAAGTTTCAACAATTTATCATAATCTGGCTTTTCTAGGGAATTTTTGCAACAGCGATAAACTTTCTGTTTTGAAACAGCAACATGCATACTTGCAAAATAAGCATGGTAAAGGCTATCCTTGACATTTTTATTGAAAATAGAGATGCAAAAGATTATTCTAAATAACAGCAAGCAAAAGAAAAAGGAAATGACGCTCCAAGCAAAACACATGTCATGTGGTGAATAAAAATATAGCTCCAAGTAAAGTTATCGATGAACGAAGACGAAAGAGGGGATGCCATCCGGGGCATCCCCAAGCTTAGGCTCTTGATTATCCTTGAATATTACCTTGGGGTGCCTTCGGCATCCCCAAGCTTAGGCTCTTGCCACTCCTTATTCCATAGTCCATCGAGACTTCACCCAAAACTTGAAAACTTCACAACACAAAACTCAATAGAAAACTCGTAAGCTCCGTTAGTATAAGAAAATAAATCACCACTTAGGTACTGTTGTGAACTCATTCTAAATTCAAATTGGTGTAATATCTACTGTATTCCAACTTCTCTATGGTTCATACCCTCCGATACTACTCATAGATTCATCAAAATAAGCAAACAACACATAGAAAACAGAATCTGTTAAAAACATAACAGTCTGTAGTAATCTGTATCAAACGTATACTTATGGAACTCCAAAAATCCTACCAAATTAGGAAAACCTCAGAAATTTGTGTACCAATCCAGAGCAAAAAGAATCAGATCCAAAGCACGTTTCTGTGAATTATGAAAACTAATTTACTGGGCGCAAAAGTTTCTGATTTTCAGCAGGAGCAACACAACTATCACCGTAAGCTATCCTAAAGGTTTTACTTGGCACTTTATTGAAACAAAAGCTATAAAACATGATTACTACAGTAGCATAATCATGTGAACACACAAAAACAGTAAAGGTAAATATTGGGTTGTCTCCCAACAAGCGCTTTTCTTTATTGCCTTTTAGCTAGGCATGATGATTTCAATGATGCTCTCATAAAAGATAAGAATTGAAACATAATGGGAGCATCATGAAGCATATGACTAGCACATTTAAGTCTAACCCACTTCCTATGCATAGGGATTTTGTGAGCAAACAACTTATGGGAACAATAATCAACTAGCATAGGAAGGCAAAACAAGCATAACTTCAAAACTTTAAGCACATAGAGAGGAAACTTGATATTATTGCAATTCTTACAAGCATATATTCCTCCCTCATAATAATTTTCAGTAGCATCATGAATGAATTCAACAATATAACCATCACCTATGGCATTCTTTTCATGATCTACTTGCATAGAATTTTTATTACTCTCCACATAAGCAAAATTCTTCTCAATCGGAATAGTGGGAGTATCATAAGAGACTCGAATACTATAAATGGTTTCCACGTTAAAAGAGTAATGCAGAAAAAGGGTAATCATGATAAGTTTTATAAATATAATCATCACTACTCTTTATAGCATAGGTGTCATCACAATAATCATCATAAATAGGAGACATGCTATCATCATAATAAATTTGCTCATCAAAACTTGGGAGGCTAAAAATATCATCTTCATTTAACATAGCATCCCCAAGCTTGGGACAAACATTAATTGCAGCAAATATATTCTCAAGCATGTCATTCTCATCACACATAGCATCCCCAAGCTTGGGCCTTTTCATATCATAAGCATAATCACTCTCATCATTAATAGTATGGATAGCACCAATATTATAGCAATTATCATCATCACAATGAGTAGTAGGAGCAACATCATTTGGGAGGGATACCTTTTTACCTTTGCTTCTCCGTCTTTTCTTTTTCTTCTTCACATCATGTGTGGGTTTAACCCTGTCTTTCGAGCTCCTTATTAATGAGATGGGTTGAATAGAAAGCTCCTCCTCGTTACCTGATTCATCATAAGAAATAATAGGAGGATATTGGGAAGTCTCTTCCCTTTCGTTAGTATTCTCTTCATCTTCTATTTGTTTTCTTTTCTTTATGTAATTGGCAATATAAGGATTTTCAATGCAATTCACCGCACAATACATAAAAATTTCTTCTAGATCAAACTCAAGAACTCTCTCAAGGGAAAATTCTGGAATAATCTTAGCTATACATTTCATTTCTTCATAACCCAAAAGCAAACTAAGTTCATTATGATGCGCAAGGGAAATCAAGTCATCACAATTTTTGGACACGATACGATCATGAAACAATTTGCATTGGATATTTAAATGACCACGTTCATTGCAAAGTTCACAAGGATGGCTAAGAAAATTTAAATTTTCAGCGCAAACACCTAGGCTTTCTTGCAACTATTTGGTACTAAATAAAACATATCTCTCATATAAATAGAACAACCATTATTCTCGGATTTAAATGAGTAGCCATCTCGCATCAAACGAGATCCAGATACAATGTTCATGCTCAAAGCTGGTACTAAATAACAATTATTGAGGTTTAAAACTAATCCCGAAGGTAGATGTAGAGGTAGCGTGCCGACGGTGATCACATCGACCTTGGAACCATTCCTGACGCGCATCGTCACCTCGTCCTTCGCTAGTCTCCGCTTATTCCGCAGCTCCTATTTTGAGTTACAAATGTGAGCAACCGCACCGGTGTCAAATACCCAGAGCTACTACGAGCGCTGGTAAGGTACACATCAATAACATGTATATCATATATACCTTTGACGCTGCCGGCCTTCTTATCCGCTGAGTACTTGGTGCAGTTTCGCTTCCAGTGACCATTTCCCTTGCAATAAAAGCACTCAGTCTCAGGCTTGGGTCCATTCTTTGGCTTCTTCCCGGCATCTGACTTACCAGGCGCAGCAACTTCCTTGCCGTCCTTCTTGAAGTTCTTCTTACTCCTGCCTTTCTTGAAACTAGTGGCCTTATTCACCATCAACACTTGATGTTCCTTTTTGATCTCCACCTCCGCTGATTTCAGCATCGAATATAACTCAGGAATGGTCTTCTCCATCCCTTGCATATTGAAGTTCATCACAAAGCACTTGTAGCTAGGTGGAAGCGACTAGAGGATTCTGACAATGACCGAGTCATCTGGAAGATTAACTCCCAGCTGAGACAAGCGGTTGTGCAACCCAGACATTTTGAGTATGTGCTCGCTGACAGAACTATTTTCCTCCATCTTACAACTGAAGAACTTGTCGGAGACTTCATATCTCTCGACCCGGGCATGAGCTTGGAAAACCATTCTCAGCTCTTGGAACATTGATGTCTACTACGCAACCTTCTCCTTGTAGACGTTGTTGGGCCTCCTCCAAGTGCAGAGGTTTGTAGGACAGTAGCAAATTTCCCTCAAGTGGATGACCTAAGGTTTATCAATCTGTGGGAGGTGTAGGATGAAGATGGTCTCTCTCAAGCAACCCCGCAACCAAATAACAAAGAGTCTCTTGTGTCCCCAACACACCCAATACAATGGTAAATTGTATAGGTGCACTAGTTCGGCGAAGAGATGGTGATACAATTGCAATATGGATGGTAGATATAGGTTTTTGTAATCTGAAAATATAAAAACAGCAAGGTAACTAGTGATAAAAGTGAGCGTAAACGATATTGCAATGCTAGGAAACAAGGCCTAAGGTTCATACTTTCACTAGTGCAAGTTCTCTCAACAATAATAACATAATTGGATCATATAACTATCCCTCAACATGCAACAAAGATTCACTCCAAAGTCACTAATAGCGGAGAACAAACGAAGAGATTATTGTAGGGTAAAGTTATTCTTTCTGATCGATCTATTCAAGAGTCCGTAGTAACATAACACGAAGCTATTCTTTCCGTTCGATCTATCATAGAGTTCGTACTAGAATAACAGCTTAAGACACAAATCAACCAAAACCCTAATGTCACCTAGATACTCCAATGTCACCTCAAGTATCCGTGGGCATGATTATACGATATGCATCACACAATCTCAGATTCATCTATTCAACCAACACAAAGTACTTCAAAGAGTGCCCCAAAGTTTCTACCGGAGAGTCAAGACGAAAACGTGTGCCAACCCCTATGCATAAGTTCATTGAACCCGCAAGTTGATCACCAAAACATACATCAAGTAGATCACGTGAATATCCCATTGTCACCATAGATAAGCACGGCAAGACATACATCAAGTGTTCTCAAATCCTTAAAGACTCGATCCGATAAGATAACTTCAAAGGGAAAACTCAATCCATTACAAGAGAGTAGAGGGGGAGAAACATCATAAGATCCAACTATAATAGCAAAGCTCGCGGTACATCAAGATCGTCCAAATCAAGAACACGAGAGAGAGAGAGATCAAACACATAGCTACTGGTACATACCCTCAGCCCCGAGGGTGAACTACTCCCTCCTCGTCATGGAGATCGCCGGGATGATGAAGATGGCCACCGGAGAGGGATTCCCCCCCTCTGGCAGGGCGCCGGAACGGGTCTAGATTGGTTTGCGGTGGCTCTGGAGGTTTGCGGCGGCAGAACTCCCGATCTATTCTGCTCCCCGATGTTTTAGGGTATATGGACATATATAGGCGAAAGAAGTCGGTCAGGGGAGCCACGAGGGTGGGGGGCGCACCCAGGGGGGTAGGGCGCGCCTCCCTGCCTCGTGGCTTCCTCGAAGCTTCCCTGACGTCTACTCCAAGTCTCCTGGATTGCTTCCGTTCCGAAAATAACTCTTCCGAAGGTTTCATTCCGTTTGGACTCCGTTTGATATTCCTTTTCTTCGAAACACTAAAATAGGCAAGAAAACAGCAATTTGGGCTGGGCCTCCGGTTAATAGGTTAGTCCCAGAAATAATATAAAAGTGTTTAGCAAAGCCCATAAACTTCCAAAACAGATAATATAATAGCATGAATACTTCATAAATTATAGATACGTTGGAGACGTATCAAACATCGCATGTGCTCTTTGTTGCTCAAAACGCTTTTGGAGCCCCGGTTCTAAGCTGTAAAGCATGCCACACTAAACCAGTGAGTAATCATCACTACGCGACTGGCAGGCGTTCATAACGTCTTGATTTGCTAGGAAAATGGGTGCATCACCTAGCAGTGCTTCAAGGACATATGCTTTCTTGGAAGCTATGAGGATGATCCTCAAGTTACGGACCCAGTCCGTATAGTTGCTTCCACCGTCTTTCAGCTTGGTTTTCTCTAGGAACGCTTGAAGTTGAGGGCAACATTAGCGTGTGCCATTGGGTCTACAAGATAGATTGTAAAGACAATTTTAGACTAAGTTCATGATAATTAAGTTCATCTAATCAAATTATTTAATGAACTCCCACTCAGATAGACATCCCTCTGGTCATCTAAACGATACATGATCCAAATCGACTATGCTGTGTCCGATCATCACGTGAGACGGACTAGTCATCAATGGTGAACATCTCCATGTTGATCGCATCTACTATACGACTCATGTTCGACCTTTCGGTCTCCCGTGTTCCGAGGCCATGTCTGTACATGCTAGGCTCGTCAAGTCTACCTAAGTGTTTCACATGTGTATATTTGGCTTACACCCGTTGTATGCGAACGTTAGAATCTATCACACCCGATCATCACGTGGTGCTTCGTAACAACGAACCTTCGCAGCGGTGCACACTTAGATGGAACACATTTCTTGAAATTTTAGTGAGGGATCATTTTATTTATGCTACTGCCGTTCTAAGCAGATAAGGTGTAAACATGATAAACATCACATGCAAATCATAAAGTGACATGATATGGCCAATATCATCTTTCGCCTTTGATCTCCATCTTCGAGGCGCGGCATGATCACCATCGTCACCAGCATGACACCATGATCTCCATCATCGTGTCTTCATGAAGTTGTCTCGCCAACTATTACTTCTACTACTATGGCTAACGGTTAGCAATAAAGTAAAGTAATTACATGGCGTTTATATTGACTCGCATGTCATACACTAAATTAAGAGAAATATATTAGTGTGTATCACCTAATTAGGGCTGTTGCTCCCGTTTGAGCTACCGACCTGACCAGGTTGACTACCAGGCTCAGGCTGGATGTTCGGGTCATGACGTGGGCAACGCGACACCTCTGGTCCTGGAATCGGTCGTGGGTCTTGGTCTGGCCGCGGTCCAAGGCCGAAATCACTGTTCTGGCCTTGTCAACGTTATATCGTCACAAACTGAACTCGACGTGAAAGTATTTCGCGATTTGACCCTTTTAGAAACGCCATAGCCGGCGGCGTTTCCACCCAACACCGAAACGCCGAGCCAGCTAGCGTTCCTGGCCAACACGGAAACGCCGTGGTAGCTAGTGTTTCTGCCCTGGCCCACAGTCAGTTCGAACAATGCTAAATATACCACATTGCAAACAAAACCCCTAACCCTAACCCTAAATCTTAACATTAGCCATAACCCTAACCCTAAATCTTAACATTAGCCATAACCCAAACAATAAGGTATGCTCAACAACATCACAATGCAACACTATTGGAACAACAATACTCAAAACATCACATTATAGATTCATGTTCAAAACTAGGGTTAGGAACAACAAGAACAAATCAATCCAAATGGACAAATCCAACCAATAAAAATTTGTGAGATGAAGGAGGTTACCTCAACGAACGGAAATGACACCGGATCCACGGACCAACCCAATCGATTTGCAAGGATTTGAGAGGGGCTAAGTGAGGGACACAAAGGGGAAAAAGGGCAAGAGCTCGGGATAGGCCAATGGGGAGAAGAGAGTGAAAGGTGAGTGGTGGGTGAAAGCCCCACGACCACCTAAAATATCTGCACCAGAAACGCCAAGGACAGTGGCGTTTCTAGAAACGCTAGCTTGCTAGGCGTTTCCACCACGCCACGTCAGCAAACAACGCGTCCTCGGCCTGGCAGTGGGCCAGGTCAGAAACGCTAGCTGCCTCGGCGTTTCGTAGTTGACCAGAAACGCCGCGGGCCCTGGCGTTTCTAAAAGGATCAAATCGTGAAATACTTTCACGCCGGGTTCAGTTTGTGAGAATAAACTCTGACAAGGTCAGAACAGTGATTTCGGCCGCGGTCCAGCTGGATTCGTGTGCGGGTATGCCCATCAGGGTCCACGTCCTAAATTTTGCACTGATGCTCGCATTTTCTGGATTATTTCAGTCTTTCGGGCGATGTTCAGTGGGAGGAGACGCTCTCATTAATTACAGGATGTTTATGTTGACTTCATCAATCTCAAGATATTGTGATAGCTCAGCATTTCAGAGGTGCTCATTAAGATATGATGTGCGTGTGTTCATAAAGACGAGTGTATGCAAGAATCTGCGATTGTATTGTGTTGAAAAATGAGTGTAGAAGCCAACCTCCCTGCATTGGAATAAAACACAACACGTGAGCAACTTGACTCAATCAAATCAAGGAAGCATCATAATCCTTTTTGGGGGGCCAGCAGCTCTATTGGGAGGCCCACTAGTCACAGACTGGGTATACAGCACGTTAGGTACAGATAAGTGCTTGCTGCGGAATCTTTTGTCACGTGAGTAGGAGAATCAAACGTTGCACGCTGCCGTGGTAATGATGGAACACACCGGATTTCACTCAGTAGGAATGCATATCCCTATGGAGGATGGACGGACGGGATTCGAGTCGATCGCTTATAACACAAGACTAGGAACTAGAGTCGTGGCCGCTATTTTTTACTGATGCACTTGTCGGACGGCCCGGCCGAGAGCGAGCTGAGCTGAGCCGAGCAGAGGAGATCCGATCTGATCCACCACATTCCCTTCTTGTTCACTTGTCGGCCGGCCCTTCTGATCCACCACATTTTGTTAGAGCCATTCTGCTGTTCAGCGAGCACAGCCAACGGAGGTAATGGCGGCGGGGGCGGTGGCTGCTCCGTTGCTGGCGAAGGGGAGGAGGGTGTGCAAGGAGGGGTGCCCCGGGTGCAGGCTGGACCAGATCAACAAGACCAACACCGGCGTCCCCTACCTCAACTTCTTCTACGTCTGGGTCGTCTGCCTCTGCGCCGGTGAGTGTTTGGTTTCGTTTTTCATTTTCTTTGAAAATTGAAATGATCATATGCTATTCCATTAAGATGATCTGCTGGTTAAATCACCAGCTACAGCTCATTAGTTGCCTCTTCTTCTTCCTCCTCCCTTTTTTAGATGGAATCAGTCGTCTTCTTCCTCCTTGATGGGGCACGAACCTCGCACACAAAACCTGCATGTTACGGTCGGCAAGCATGGGAGTTTCACAAGACTAGATAGATAGAATAAATAACCATGGCATTGCCTAACAGACAAAGAAATCAATATAATATATGACACCCCCCCCCCCCCCCCCCCCTCCAGTCCATCGGCTAGGTGATATTTAGCTCCATGCGAAGGACGTGCCTTTTCACGCCAGCCTTTTGAAGGGTGTGTGCGCATGTGTGTATATGAGCATCTGTCTCTATACTGAGTTTTAAGAAATGATCCATCGGCTGGGCGATGGAAAATGGAAATAGCATGACAGAAGTGTCAGTTGTTTGTCTAGTTGTACATGTTTCTCACGTGGTATACCATGTACTCCAGTGGCTCCGGTCTGTCTCGATCGGCTCCTGTTTAAGGGTATGCACGCTCTAGGTCATATTTTGCACGTTGTTTGGTCGCCTGCAGTTATCCCAGTTCGCATCCTTCCCGTAGTGTAAATTGCACTAGGTCGAGCCTGCATCTAGGAAAACGGTCGATCTAAGCGTTCTTGGCGGACCTGGCTGGGAGCTTTAAGTTTCGTGTGGGCCAGTTTCTATGTGCAAGTCAGGCAATCAAATTAACAGCTCAGTACTTTAACCCGCTAGAGCCTGGTTAGGCTTGGTGCAGCCAACCAAACACGTCACAATTCAATTTCAAGCATACGCGAGCACATCTAGGAGCGAGGTAGGTAGGTCGTATCATATCATATGGCATGGACTACACTACACGGTGGCGACGAGTAGATCGGGTGGGTGCCTACTCTACTCGTACGAACGTGGGCGCCGGCCAGGCCATGCATGATGCATCCTCCCTGATACTAGTGGTATTATCCGGACGATGTAGAAAATATAAAAGTACATTTCCTGATGAACGTAATACTACTGAATATTGTACTATGGATGTTGATATATTTTTCTTTAAACTTGGTCAAGTATAGACGTATTTGGCTTTCAGAAAACAAAATATCTGCTACATTGTGGAATTGAGGGACAGAGGGAGTATGTCCTAACATCCAGATTGTCTAGTGTACGTCTATATATGCCATTCAGGATGATAACTAGCGGCACTCGATCCAGTCGATTTCAATCAATATATACTCCCATGACCATTCCGGACTTCGCAACATCTTGACATGCATGGCCCCAAACATGTATGCGTCTTTCTGCATTTATTCATTAGCCATGCGATTTGTTTAGGCTGGTCACAATGGGCAGGAACTTAGAAGTAACATCACACACTCCAATGCAACTTTGCTTATGTGGCACATATTTAATGAAGAGAGAGCTGCTTGTGGTAACTAGCTAAGGCCCCTCCCAATGCTCCACCTTGTACAAGTGCTAAGCCTTGCACGTAGGCAAAAAATCTGATGTGGCAAGTTATTTAAGAGGAGAGAGATGAGTGTGGTGACCCCAGGAAGAAACAATGCTAAGCGCGTGAACCTAGGCAAAACATTTAAAGGAAGAAAGCCCACCAATACATGAAGAGCTTTAGTTGCTAAATCATTAAATGAAGCAAGCTTAGCAACCATAAGCTAAGCACCTATGCATTGGGGAGTATAGTTGCTAAGCTATTTAATGTGCTTAGCACCTCATCTAAGCACTCATGCATTGGGAGCAGCCTAAGTAACCGGAACATCACACACTCCAAGAAACAATGAGTCTATGACCTAATAAATACATCGTTGCATGACACTACATACATGTTCCTACCCACTATGAAGGTAGTAACATAGTCTAGAAAAGTGTGTAGGTTACTAGCTTATGTTCTTGCTCATTGTGACCAGCCTTACGAAACTCCAATTTTCTTTTGTCACCTGAATTAATTTGTAAGGAAAATAAAAAGTTTACATATCTTAAGGTTTTTTTAGGTGAACATATCTGTAGGTTGATTTAGATGATTAGATCAGCTATATCTTATAAGATTTAGGGCTTGGTAACTAACACCTTGGTCTGTTATCTTTCCAGCACTACCGATCCAGTCTCTGTTTCCCTACTTATACTTCATGGTATGTAGCGATGTTGCAAAACTTGGGCATCTATATATTCTGACTGTGTGCATGCAAGTTACTGTTTGCTTTTATGAATTATTACAAACTAAATGGTGATTAATTATGTATTCACCTTTGTTATGATGCAATAGATTAGGGACTTGAAAGTCGCAAAGCAAGAAGAAGACATTGGGTTCTATGCTGGTTTTGTCGGTAAGCATTAATTGTTCCCTCAGACCAATTGACAATTTTTGGTGAAAACACGGGAAGAAAAGCCTACAATAAAGTACATTGAGTATACTATAAATGTGTCCACGGTGTTTTTATATCAATACCTAGTTACTGACTGTAAACTATGTGTCTTAAGGGGCTGCGTATTTCCTTGGAAGAACCACTAGTGCTGTGCCATGGGGCATGTTTGCTGACAAATATGGGAGGAAGCCTTGCATTATGATTAGTATCCTCTCAGTGTATGGCAGATTCAGTTACACATGAAAAGTTATTTTGTTCTCTGTTCAATTAAATCAAAGTAAGCCCTATTATACATCTTTCTTTTCAGGATTGTATTTAACACACTCTTCGGCCTTAGCACCACTTACTGGATGGCAATTATTACTAGGGGGCTACTTGGGTTACTCTGTGGTATATTAGGACCAATCAAGGTAATTTGCTAGTCTTAGTGACTAGATGAATTAAGAAGTACTTAGTTGTTTAACACCCATGGGTGTGTTTGCATTCCTTAGGCCTATGCTTCAGAAGTCTGCAGGAAAGAGCACCAAGCTCTAGGAATTTCTCTTGTAAGAACAATTCAACTTTATGTTTAGTGTTTCAGACTCGGTTATTAGCTGATAATTATGTTTACCATTATGTCGCAGGTTACATCTTCGCGATCAATAGCTCTTATTACTGGTCCAGCCATTGGAGGATTTCTTGCACGAGTAAGGATCAGTCAACTTTGATATAGAGTTAAAGAAATACATAACTAACCCTGAAGAACTAAAGTTGTATTTTTAACCAGTTTACCAAACTAAGGGTAAGTAGCTTCCAGGTGCATGGAAAAGATGTTGCATATGGTAGTCCATCAAAGCCATTATTGCAATAACTCATTAAATGCCCATAATTATATTTAACCATGGTGTAGAGCTTGAGAATAATGTATCATCTACCATAATTGATGCAAAAACGCAAGGCTTGACGAATAGCTAGAACTTTTCTATCATGTCATTTCAACGAAAGTTTAGAAATGGTTTATTCCAAGGGAATTTCCATATATTTATATTTTAATCATTAAAAGTGATAAGCATAACTTTTTTTCCGCATGATGAACATATAATGTCCCTTTGGAGAGTGATTAGTGATCTTATATGAATGGCTTTCGCTAACATTGTGTATTCTCTGTCCTCTATCAGCCTGCAAAGAAGTACCCAAATCTTTTCTCTGAGGAATCCATATTTGGAAGGTAAATTATCACTCATACTGTTTCAGTGATATAAATTTTGCATCATTGGGAATGTAAGATAAACCTGTCAAATTACATCTACTTATAGGTTTCCATATTTCCTCCCTTGCCTCGTCATATCAGCTCTAGCGGCAGCAGCGGGTGTTGCATGCATTTGGCTTCCGGTATTGCCCCCCCCCCCCCCCCCCCCAAATCTCCATGTGATTCTTTTATCACCATTGAATTCCTATTCTTGAATAATGTTTTTTAGGAAACTCTGCACATGTACCATGATGAGAAAATGGAAGCTATTGACGCAATGGGTGCACAAGTCACCGATTTGAACATAGAAGATGGGAAAGCTAACCAATTGGGATCCGACAGAATGGCATCTACGAAGAGCCTGCTAAAGAACCGTCAGTTGATGTCAGCAATAACCCTCTACTGTGTCTTCTCTCTTCATGATACAGCTTATCTCGAGGTAATTCAATATTTAGGTATCTAAAATAGATTAAGTAACATAGTATGAAAAGATGCTTGTATTCATCATATCTATCATATAGGGAACAATCAGATTCGGAACCAAACCATTTTTTTTAGTAAGGAACTAAAGCAACTTTTCATGTGTTTTGTAAATTTCATCTTCAGATATTCTCACTCTGGGCTGTGAGCAGTAGAAAATATCGGGGACTAAGTTTGACATCTCAAGATGTTGGCACCGCGCTAGCTATCTCAGGTATGTGGTGTTCCTTCTAATTTCATAATATGATCATTGTGCAAGTTAAACATAGTTAACCCAAAATGAATGAAATCAACCTCTGTTGGAAAACGCAGTGCCGGCACTTAAGCACGCCTAGGCGCTAGGCGATGGCCAAACGCCTCGCCTAGGGCATAAATGGAAGTCTAGACAGGGCAAGCAAGGAATTGTCTACCCAAGCGAGGAATCATGTCATATTGCACTGATATGCCAAACGGGCCATATTCCAATTGCAGTGGCTGGCAGTTAACTTATTTATATGCCTTAAATTAATATCGACACACATATAATACTCACAAATACACCCTGATAGTAAAACTATATTACCGCCTATGCTGCGCCTAGGGCGCTTAAGCACCGCCTAGGCACTAGGCGAATGCCAACCGCCTCGCTTACGCCTGCCGCCTTCTCCAACCTTGATCAACTCATATGTAGTATCGCTTCGTTACCTATTACATGTAACTCTAGTTTTGACTCCCTTTAATCTTGTAGGTTTTGGTGTTTTGGTGTATCAACTTGTGATTTACCCACTCCTTGCCAAGTATGCTGGGTTAATCAAGCCATTCCGTTTTGCAGCGGTATGTGTGAATACCATATAATGTCAAAGTAATTGCTCAATACGATGATTCTATTGCACAATACTGAACGCAAGTTTATTTTTTCAGGTATTATCTATACTTCTGCTTACAACATATCCATTCCTGAGCAACCTATATGGTGTGGAGCTCAAAGTACTCATCAACATAGCTTCACTTCTGAAGAATATGTTTGCGGAAAGTCTCGCATATTCTTTTGTTGCTTTGGTAAAAGTGAACTAATAGAAATTGGGGGTGTTCATCAGGAGTTCAAAAAAAAGCTAGAATTCATTCAATACAAAAAAAGTTACACCTCATTGCTTACATTAGTAATCATCCTATACGAACATTTTTATCATCTTGGTGTATAGGCCGGAAGAGCAATAAAATCTTCCATTTAGAAATATAAATATAATGATGAAGGTTTTTGGGCGGTATAGAGAGATCATGTTTGAGCACTACTTGTGCAGATGAAGTAAAATTAAACGTTTAGTATCCGGAGAAAACAAGCTCCATAGATAGTGATTTTAATAGGCAATTTGAGTATTCTAATGCATCATCTAAAATGGAACAGGCTACGATTACTGTTGCGTGCAACATTCTACAAAACACAGCAGTGGTATGTATCATCTGTCTGGTTCCATTTTCTTTGAGTTATTTTTGCTATGTCCGAACATCTTTCGTGAAAACATGGACAGATACAAGAACAAAGGGGTGTTGCCAATGGTATCTCTGTGACTCTGATGTCAATATTTAAAGCAGTAGCTCCAGCAGCAGGAGGAATTTTGTAAGTACATTGTTTCTTTTGCTTTTTGTGTAGTAATTGCCCTAAGTTTTTGCTTGGCCGCTAGTGTGCTTCATAGTTAGCTAATCTCTTGCCTTTCTGCAGGTTTTCATGGGCTCAAAAGAACATAACTGGATTGTTCTTACCAGGTAAACACATTGGTCGTCCAACCCATGCTAATTGCATTTATATTGATGCTTTGCTTTAACTTGAATGGAACAGGCACACATATTAGAGCATATACTGATTTATTTATCATCCAATATGCAGGTGATCATATCTTGTTCTTCATGCTGAACATGGTGTCAGTAATCGGGCTCTCGCTGACGTTCAAGCCATTTTTCTCTATGACGAGTGTGATGAAATGATGAGCCTGCAGTTATGTACATGTAGCTAGTTAATTAAAATTAGGGGCACTACCACAGAATGCAGCCCTGAGTCAAAAACTGTGTAACTTCATGTATTGTGTCATGGATATTTTTCATATTTGCTTGGTTGTTATCAGATGTGACGTGATATCTTTTTTTTAGTGAGAACTCCTAGGCACAAAATGCTTTGGTTTACGATAACTTGTTTCTGGTAAGAAGATCGAGAATGGCTTTGTTGATTGTTGATCAGAAGAGTTGCATATGGTACCTTGCACTATAGGAAAATCACAAGTTGTCTAGTGTTTTGACGTAGGCCAAGTGTAATTTAGACACGGGGCTGCCCGTGGTTGTCCCTGGCGTGGAAATAAACACGGCTTATACCTACGCCGTGTGCCTTGAGAAGACGCTTGGCTAGTTGAGCGGGCACGTGACGATCTATGGTTGGCCTTCGCAGCGAAGGAAACTAAGCTGGACACTTGGCTTACAGAGGCTCCACATGGACCCTCCCGTTTAGTCTGTTGGCTGTCACAAGCCTTTATGTGCCGAGCACCTGTAGTTTCTACGCGGCGAAGTGGTTGCTGAGTGCACGTGGAAAGGATCATAGTTTACTCCTCAGGAGCGGGTGAGGTACAGTACTAGTGTATAATGTATTTCTTTTACACGCTGTCCATGTATGTCATCATAATAGAACTTATACTCTTTTTGGACCCATGTTTCGATGAATCTCCATACAATTAATGCACGAGACAACACCAAGATCCTATATGTCATTATTGGAAGCTAGAAAACTCATGGTTTAGCCAGTGAGCTTTAATCTCAATGAGGTAGTGAACTTGCTCCCCCGACCCCTCTCCCGCGACCTCTCTCCCCCGAGGCGGCGGCGCCGCGCCGCCCCCGGGAGTCCCCGAGCATACCACCCTCAGCCCTCCCCCTCCATCGCCTCCCACACCGCCGCCGTCGCTGAGGACGCCGCGGGGCGAAGCCCCTGTTGTGAGGCGGCGGCGGTGCAGTCCTCAGCCGGCGGTAACGCGTCGGGGCAGCGGCGTCCATCTCCCTCCTCCTCCAACGGCAGTGCGCAGCGGGTTGGCGGTGGCCAGGACATCTCCGGCGGCCGTTTGGCGGATGAGATTTTGGCTGCGATGAGATCTGATCTGGGCCCGAAGGGCTTAGACCAAGATCCACTGCGGCTGCGCTCATCTCGACAACAGCAAGAGGAGACCCCCCGGGTAATCTTCGCGGCACGAGGACGCCCGGGTCTCTTGGCCCGGGCATGATGGTGGTGGCTGCCTTCTCCACCGAAGGCGGTTGGCCAGGCTAGTAGTGACGGATCTTGGATGCCACTATTAGCACCGGCGGCGAGTTGGGGAGACATAGTCGCCGGTGAAATTCGAGCCGACTCCGGTCATGGCGGGCGATGGCGGCGTCTACGTCGTTACCTTGATGAAGGCATCGTCAAGCAACTATCGTCAACCTGCTCGTGCCGCTCCGGGAGAAATCATAAATCCAAAGATCATCGGATCGGACGATGGCGGCGCTGCGGTGTCGTGTTCCCTATTGGGGGCATCGTTTGTGGAGCGGCGCCGGATGGAAGAGGCGTGAGGTGGTGTGGTGTGCCTTCTCTCGCGTCGACGACTGCGGGTCTCGGCGGCATGGAGCAGCGGGGTCTCGCCGGTGGGCGTGTGAGGATGGACGAGCGCAGGATGGTGGCGTTGTCTGGCGTCTTGGTGGCGTCGACGGCAGTTAGACCGGGCAAGGTAGATGCAGCAATACATCACTGAAGATGGATTGATGGCAGGTGGCTGCGGCGGCCTCATACCCAGCAGGCGTCCTGGTTGAGGAGTGCGCCGGACTGGTGGGTGCCCCATACCCGGCAGGCGTCCTGGTTGGCACCTCAGGTCTTAGATGTTAGGTTTGGCTGCGAGGTCTGTTTGGTATTAGGCCCAGACTATCAGCATCCTACATCAATTGGATAGGAGTAGCGACAGATGTTGCCTAGACGGTGGCTTTAGTCTTACTGTTGTATGACTTTGTAAGGTCTTGTGTGAATAATTAATAAAGTGGCTGCATGCATCGTCCAGATGCAGAAGCCGGGGGTCCTCCTCCTCTAGAAAAAAACAGATAGCATGCCTTGTGTTAATTTTTCCTTTGATGATTTTTTTTATTGAGCCACATATTATTCTTAATTAATTCAACATAAGGCATGCTATCGCTAGGGCCTAGGTGGCTTAACAAACTTTTTGATTGATCCACATAAACATTCTTAATTGAACTGGAAAAACTTTTTGATTGAGCCACATAAACATTCTTAATATGTGGTACTCTACTTCAAATAAATTCTTAACTAAGTCATAAAATTTGATATACTGACTATATGACAGTGTGTAGTTGCTGCTGCTATGGAGACAGAGCAGGGAGTGTTCTCGCTAGGTGATCTAGCTCTCTGCTTCTTCAATGCTCGATCCCACCCCTCCACGGGTGGTGTCTCCTTCTATTGGCACAATGGAAGTCTTCGTGGGGTTTTTCTTTCAGTATTAATTACGAATAATCTTTTTAGACATCATCCTCGTAGTCTTTGTAGGCAGTATATATACTCATGTAGAGCTATACCACCTTAGTTAGGCATTATTCACCTCTACACCATACCTTAGTTAGGCATTATTCACCTCTACACCAGGTGTCTCCTTCTAGGTAGCTACGGCCTACGGGCTGATTCTCTTGTGTCAAATATGGCTTGTTGTTCAGCCGCTGGCCCGGCCACGCTGACTACGACTAGGCCCAGGAAGACCGTCTGTTTATACGGTGGCAATGTTAAATTATGATCCAAATTCTAGTACCGTATTGGATTAGACGTATACATACGGTGTGGGTCTTTGCGTTGGTACCGACGCGTACGAGTACAGCTTGTTTACTTGTCCTACAAGGACTCTCATGTATTGCCCTCATATATACCCCATGTAGTCGCACCTAAAACGGTCTGTCGTCTCGTGCTTGTAATACTCCTCCATCATAGTGATTGTGCCTTCGTGCATCCGTGGTTTTCTCCCGCAAAGGTTTTCACGTAAAAATCCATCTCTCTTTGTCTCGTTTATTTCTTGTTATTATCTAACAAGTGGTATACAGAGTTGAGGTTCGTATACGAGATTTGAGACGAGAGAGTTAGGGTTTCGTCGTGTGCGCCGCCGCACACGAGCCAGCGATCCACCGGATCGACTTCCGCTGCGTCGCCCTACGCAGAATCCGAGATCGACAGGATTTCATACGCAAGCAGTTGTCCAAGGCCGACACAAACTTCCGCCGCGCCGTCGCATCAAATTGTAAGGCACCGGGTTCCTTCGCCGCTGTGTACAAGGATCAAGTCCCGAGACTTCAGATTAGCTGGCCTCTCCCTTCACGTGAAGGATCAAGAAATAGTACAAGGTCAGATCAGCTAGCTACTAGTACTATTCGTCACGTCAAGTTACAGTTCAAGTTTTTTTGGTCTTCGGTGTGCTACGTCCACCCAGCGTATCAGGTGCTATCTGTTTTACTCTTTTTTTCCTTCGCATATTAAATTTTGTCAAGAATTTTTCTACGGGCTTGTACTACTTTGTGTACACAAATTTATCTACTCATGGCTTCCATGAAGTACGATCTTCCGCCACTGGACCGTGACACAAGGTTTACCCCATGGCAAGTCAAGATGCGGGCGTTGTTGGCACAGACCGACTATGTTGAAGCACTGGATAGTTTTGGGAAGAATAGAATTCAGGACTGGACTGATGAGGAGAAAAGAATTGATTGTAAGGCTTTGTCACAAATTCAACTCCATTTGCATAATAATATTTTGCAGGAAGTTTTGAGCGAGAAAACTGCCGCCGCTCTATGGTTAAAGCTAGAAGGGATTTGCATGACTAAAGATCTCACCAGCAAGATGCATCTGAAGCAAAAATTATTCCTGCATAGGTTACCCGAGGGAGGTAATGTTTTGAATCATATTTCAGAATTTAAAGAGATCATATCTGATCTAGCTGCAATGGAGGTTAAGTATGAAGAGGAAGATACTGCTTTAACGTTACTTTGTTCACTGCCAAGTTCTTATACCAATTTTAGAGACACCATATTATACAGTCGTGATACTCTCACACTTAATGAAGTTTATGAAGCTTTGAACTCTAAGGAGAAGATGAAATTAATGATGCCTCATGATGGTTCGAGTTCATCCCAAGTCGAGGGATTATCTGTTCGTGGCAGGACAAAGGAGAAGAACTCTAATAATGGAAACAGAGGCAAAAGTAAGAACGGCCACAGGGGCCGGTCGCAATCCAGAGACAAGAAATATTGCAGGTATTGCAAGAGAGACGGGCATGACATCTCTGAGTGTTTCAAGTTGCAGAATAAAGAAAAGAGAAAAGGTAACAAACAAGGTGAAAATTCTGCTAACGTTGCTCGTGATGATAGTTCCGATGATGCTCTTGTCGTTATTGCTGGATGTGCTGAGGCCAATGATGAGTGGGTACTTGACACTGCATGCACTTTTCATATGTGTCCACATAGAGATTGGTTTAATACTTTTGATTCCACTACGTCCGCTGGTTCCGTTTTGGGTTTTTGATAATTCACCAAGCAAGATTGAAGGCATAGGTTCCGTTCGAATCAAGATGTTTGATGGTACAATCAGAACTTTGACAGATGTTCGGTATATTCCGAAGATGAAGAGAAATCTTATCTCTGTGAGTGCCCTTGATGCAAAGGGGTACAAGTATTCAGGTGGAGATAGTGTTTTGAAAGTCACCAAAGGTTCCCTTATTGTGATGAAAGGTGATTTGAGTTCGACCAATGGTCTTTATTACCTTCGAGGTTCTACCGTTTCAGGTAACGCTACTCCAGCTATTTCAAAGAATTCTGATTGTGATGTTGCTAACCTTTGGCATATGCGTCTTGGACATATGAGTGAACTTGGTTTGGCAGAATTAAATAAGAGAGGTCTTCTTGATGGATATGAACCTGGTAAATTGAAATTTTGTGAGCATTGTATCTTCGGCAAACACAAGAGGGTGAAGTTCAACACTTCGGTTCATACAACTGAAGGTATTCTTGATTATGTTCATTCTGATTTATGGGGACCATCTCGTAGAAAGTCACTAGGTGGTGCTAGTTACATGCTGACTATTATTGATGATTATTCGAGAAAAGTTTGGCCTTATTTCTTGAAGCATAAATATGAAGCATTCTCAGCATTGAAGGAGTGGAAGATTATGATTGAAAGACAAACTGAAAAGAAGGTAAAGATACTTCGCACTGATAACAGTATGGAATTCTGTTCTAAGCAATTTAAGAATTATTGCAAGTCTGAAGGCATTGTCAGACATTACACCGTTCCTTATACTCCTCAACAAAACGGTGTTGCTGAGCGTATGAACATGACCATTATTTCCAGAGCTCGTTGCATGTTGTCCAATGCAGGTTTGCATAGGCGTTTTTGGGCTGAGGCTGCTTCCACTGCTTGTTATCTTATTAACCGTTCACCATCTATTGCTCTTAATAAGAAAACTCCAATTGAGGTATGGTCTGGTTCACCTGCTGATTATTCACAGTTGAGAGTTTTTGGTTGCACTGCTTATGCTCATGTTAATAATGGAAAATTGGAGCCTAGGGCTGTTAAGTGCATCTTTCTTGGTTATAAGTCTGGTGTTAAAGGTTTTAAATTGTGGAATCCTGAAACCCAGAAGGTGGTTATTAGCAGAAATGTTATCTTTAATGAATCTGCTATGTTACATGATGTTTCATCTACTAATGTTCCCGTTGAGAGTGAACAACAGCCTATTGTTCAGGAGCCTACTGTTCAGGTGGAGCATGTTATTGATTCAGGTGATACATCTGGTGATGAAATTGTTGATGCACATGATGAACCCGTCGTTGATGATGAACATGTCACTCCTACTCCAAATCAGCATATTGTTCCACCCAGTTGGAATCTCGCACGTGACAGGTTAGGCGGGGTACTCATAAACCTGACAGGTTAATTGAAGAGTGCAATATTGTTTCTTTTGCTTTATCTGTTGCAGAAGAAATTGAAGGTAATGCTGAGCCTTCTTCATATTCCGAGGCTATTATTTTTGGTGATAGTAATAAGTGGATGACCGCTATGCATGATGAGATGGAATCACTTGAAAAGAATGGCACTTGGGATTTAGTAAAATTACCTAGAGAGAAGAAACCTATTCGTTGCAAGTGGGTTTTCAAGAGGAAAGAAGGTGTTTCTCCTAATGATGAGACAAGATATAAAGCAAGGTTAGTTGCTAAAGGTTACAGTCAGATTCCAGGTATTGACTATAACGAAGTCTTTTCTCCTGTTGTGAAGCGTAGGTCTATTCGCACTTTACTCAGTATTGTTGCCATGCATGATCTTGAGCTTGAACAATTGGATGTTAAAACTGCATTTCTACATGGAGAATTAGAAGAGGATATTTATATGGAACAACCTGAAGGTTTTGTTATTCCTGGAAAAGAAAAGCTTGTCTGTAAGTTAAAGAAATCTCTGTATGGATTGAAGCAATCCCCTAGACAGTGGTACAAGAGATTTGACACCTTTATGCTCTGTCAAGGTTTCAAAAGGTCTAATTATGATAGTTGTGTTTATTTGAAAACTGTCAAAGGTTCAACTATTTGTTTGCTCCTTTATGTTGATGATATGCTAATTGCTGTAAAAAGTATGTCAGAGATTAATGAACTAAAGAAGCAATTGAGTAATGAATTTGAGATGAAGGATTTGGGTGCAGCAAAGAAAATACTTGGCATGGAAATATCCAGAGATAGACCGTCTGGAAAAGTATATCTAAGTCAGAAGGGATATATTGATAAAGTTCTTCGTCGTTTTAATATGCATAATGCCAAGCCAGTAAGTACTAGCTGCACACTTCAAGTTATCATCAGCCTTATGTCCTAAGTCAGATGCAGATATTGAGTACATGTCTAGAGTTTCCTATTCGAGTGCAGTTGGTTCACTTATGTATGCCATGGTTTGTTCTCGTCCGGATTTATCTTATGCACTGAGTGTTGTCAGTAGATACATGGCTAATCCTGGAAAAGAGCATTGGAAAGCAGTTCAATGGATTTTCAGATACCTACGTGGTACTTCTAATGCTTATTTACAGTTTGGGAAAACTGGAGATGGACTTGTTGGTTTTGTTGATTCTGATTTTGCTGGTGATTTGGATAAGAGGAGATCACTCACAGGTTATGTTTTCACCATTGGTGGTTGTGCTGTGAGTTGGAGAGCAACTTTGCAGACTATTGTGGCATGTTCCACTACTGATGCGAGTATATGGCTATTTCTGAGCCATGCAAAGAAGCTATCTGGTTGAGAGGTTTGTACACTGAGCTTTGTGGAGATTCATCTTGCCCTACCATATTTTCTGACAGTCAAAGTGCCATATATCTTACAAAGAATCCAATGTATCATGAGAGAACAAAGCACATTGATGTCAGATTTCATTATATTCGAGATGTTGTTGCTGAAGGCGATTTGAAGGTATGCAAGATAAGTACTCATGATAATCCTGCTGATATGATGACAAAGCCAGTATCGACCAATAAGTTTGAGCTTTACTCAGGCTTAGTTGGTATTTCTCACTAGTCCTATGGACTTTGACGCACAAGGTGTTTATGCTGATTTGGATGGAGTTATTTATTTTTTTCGACTACTGGAGGGAATTTGGCTCAAGGTGGAGATTGTTAAATTATGATCCAAATTCTAGTACCGTATTGGACTAGACGTAGTACATACGGTGTGGGCCTTTGCGTTGGTACCGACGCGTACGAGTACAACCCGTTTACTTGTCCTACAAGGACTCTCATGTATTGCCCTCATATATACCCCATGTAGTCGCACCTAAGACGGTCTATCGTCTCGTGCTTGTAATACTCCTTCATCATAATGATTGTGCCTTCGTGCGTCCGTGGTTTTCTCCCGCAAGGGTTTCCACGTAAAAATCCATGTCTCTTTGTCTCGTTTATTTCTCGTTATTATCTAACAGGCAAGAAGAAATAACAGAGCAAGAGCTGATGCCAGGAAGCGAACATGAAGAGGATGGTGCTGAGCGGCGACGCCTTGTCATCATCATCGCTACTATCTTTCAGTCTTCACAGGTATGTTGGTATGGTATCATCATTCATGATGTCACATGGTATTTTTAGGTGCGACGAGCCAACCAAAGTGCTAGTACTAGGCAGTACTTTTCACATGCATGATCCAACTTTCACTCGAGATCGGCACCAGCCAGCTGGCTAGATCGGCACCTAATTAGTGCATGTTGCCTAACCATACACCTGGATAGATTAGAGTTGCATGAATAGTACATAAAATACATGTAAATTAACCGGGGACGTCTCATGTAGTGGCGCATCTCCTGTCATGCCTCCGTAATTATCTAGATATTTCTTACTCCCTCCGCCTCTTTATATAAGGTGTACTAGCACAAATGCCCGTGCGTTGCAACAGGAAAAAAACGACGGTTCCTATGAATGGGCCAGGTCGAGCAACTATGCCATAAGACAATGGATGGATCACTGATCAGGACATGCATGGGTATGATTCCTAGTAAATTGATTTGACTGAAGAGCGTAACTTTATTGTTAATTAATTATTTAAATGACTATTGGTACATTCTAAAATTTAAAAGTAGAACATGAAATAAATAGCAATATCAACAAATCTGAAGTAATAGCAGCAGCAAGCTAACCAATCGAGTGTGATAGTTGCGGTAAGCATCTATTCAAATATAATAATGCAGCAAGCATAATCTGCTCATATTGTTTAGTTAAGAAATATATTTTTTGTGTGGAACTCGCATCAAAACGTATTTTATTAGAAAAAATTATAGACACTTATCTTTTCTTGGAGGAATTCATATTAACATGTTTGATGCTTCCTGGGTTTGAATTGAATCTGTAAATATATTCCATGAAAAAAAGAATTTGTAAAATATATGCCCGATACCCTGAATTGAAGCTATGACTGAATTCTCCCTCATGTTACTTCCTATGTTTATTATCTATATCTACTCCGTGCTTCTTTTAACTCAAAGAAATATAGCCAATTTAGTTCACAAATGACACCAAGATGACCATATCATATGTTCAAGTCACAGCCCACCCCTCGTCTCCTACTATGCAACCACACAATTAAAGATGCGTACCAGAGCACTGAAGCGATAAAAAAACCCAGGGATGTTTCCTTCCTGATGCATGTTTGTTCTTGATGCCGAAGGACCGTGGCTTGTGTAGAAAGCAGACCATCGGAAAATTACGCACAACAAGCCCAGCACGCTGGACACATGCCACGCACATGATGTCGGAGACGCATGCAGCCGGCCAGCATGCTTTGCCGCACGAGTGGTGCACATGAGCGCGCATCGCACGTCACGCTCGCCGGACACAGTTACCGTACGCACGCGGCACACCAGCACAGCCGTTGTCCTCCTCAAACCCACCGTCTGCTGCTAGACAATGGACGTCTCGGTCGTCTCATCATCGTGTTCCCTCCTTCCTCCTCTCCAATCGGGAACTGCTAATTCCCTCGATAGATTTGGCGGGCGCGTAGGCGAGGGACGGTCTCGAGCGTTGCCAGAAAGCGCCACGGGGCTCTGGGACTCGCTTCTCAACTGGTTCCGAAGGTTTGCCGCCTAGCCCTCCTCTTCCATCCTTTTCGCTCACGGTCGGCAGGAGGGACGAAGCACCCTGTGGAATTTGCCTCATCGTATGCCTCCTCTCTTCCGATGGCTCCATCTGCGAGTCCGCCTCTACCGCCGAATCCACCTTTTGCCTTCTCTTTCATGAGCCAGTATTTATTGGAGGGTTAGAGGCGGCAGCCAGGGTTGTGGAGATTGGTGTCTCGTGTAGGCAACAAACACGAGCGGGGAGACCGGGAGTGCTTGCGAACGAAAAGACTCCAAATGGGCAACATATATAGGACCCAAAAAAATCACCTAAACGGGGCGGACGAAACCAACAACGCAGCGGGGGATATATAGATAGATTAGTATCACCTTGGATATAGAAAATAAATATATTGAAGAAAAAAAATTGAAAGCGTAAATTCACGGGAAGAAATATTGTGACGGTGAACCCACGGAGTCAATCCGTGCATTATTATTAGGGAAAGATTTGTTTTTTCAAAAGTCAAACAAATGCATTTTTGATCGAGTTCTCAGAAAAATACATCAATATCCACAATATGAAATTTATATCATTTGATCCATCACGAAAAGTAGTTTCATATTTTTATCTATTAGGTATTGTAAATGTTGTTATTTTATTCTATAATCTTGGTCAAACATTCAAATGGTTGACTTCCACGAAAATCAATACACCTTATATTCTTGAACAGAGGGAGCATGTAATGACAACATACCACTGTTTAGATAAAAAGATACAATTTAAATAAAAATATTTATAATTTCTTTTTACAAGGAGAATATATTAATATCGCGGAGATACCAATTATACCCAGCCTTTGCAACAACACACTGTCGTAAAGACATTATGGATGCACACAATCAAAAGACAAAAGGAAGAAGAAGAAAAAAAAAAGACCCCGCTAGAGTGATCAACTCCTTGTAGCTGCAACACGAACCACCACCTAGACACCACCCGAAGTCCAAATTCTTCAAAAGCGACGCCTACAAGAAGAAAACAGTGCACACGTACCATCATCGCCCGATCCTATATCTATTGAGATGTGTCCTTTTCCATACATGGTTGCATATTAAGCTAGCATGTTTACATGCTAAGAGAAATATATTAGTGTGTACCACCTATTTAGTTATATTTGGTTAAATTCGTTTCAAATTAATTGAAGTTCTATCTTCGTCCCAAGTGGATCTTCTCTATTTGATTATTCTGCAGAGGAATATGATCTAAAAAAGAAAAGGCACAAGGGAGTTACAGAACTATTTCAACTTAGCTCACATATGGTTTTCCTTCGGGAACCTTGCAACAAAGATAAAATAAAGATTGTCTTAATATTACCTCCAACGATTGCATTACAATACGTTTAATATACTTGCTATATTACATTGTACAACAACTTATGCTACGGAGACTAGGCAGGGAGTCTTCTCATTGGATGCTCTAGCTCCCTGCTATGCCAATGCTTGATCCCACCCCTCCATGGATGGTGTCTCCTCTTATAGGCATGAGAGAAGGCTTAGTGGGCCTTCTCTTCCATTATTATTATAGATAGTCTTTGTGGACATTATTCACATCACCTTTGTAGTCTATGTAGCTCCATGAGGTATACCATTCATAGTCTTATTTAGGCACTATTCACCCCTACATGAGGTGTCTCCTTCGCGTGAAGTACATGCTTACGAACAGTGTAAATACTCGGCGCCAGCCAGTGCCTCTCGGCTCTAGGGGGCTGCTCCTCCTCCCGTTGGCAGAGATGGCTATGGGCCGATTCTGTGGGTCTGTTAGGGGTTGCTGCTCCCACTTGAGCTGACGGCTTGGCCAGGCTCATTACCAGGAAGATGGTGGCTGCTCGGGGACCTAGGGTTGTTGTGTCGATTTGAGCTGGCAGACCGGCCAGGTTGACTGCCAGGCTCAAACTGGATGTTCGGGTCATGGGGGTTTGGGTCATGACATGGGCGTCGTGACACCTCTGGACCTGGCAGTAGCCGTGGGTCTAGGTCTGGCCGTGGTCTAGCTGGATCCGTATGCGGATATGGCCACGGCTCCTTCCCAAGCCTATTGTTGTCCCCAGAACTGTGACTAGCCCCAGGAAGGCGGTCGTTTATTCCCATGGGAAGAAGCAGCAGCAGCGCAAGAGTTGCAGCTAGGAGGAGAACGGGAGAAGAGGAAGGTGGCGAGCCGTGGTCGTTCATTCATGATGTCTCACGGTATTTATAGGCACGAGGAGCCAACCAGAGCGCTCGTACGAGGCAGTAACTTTCACAAATGCACGATGCAACTTTCACTAGACAATCACATGCTTAGTTTGCCTAACCTAGCCACTGAATCGCATGTGAACAAAAGAAAACTGACGGTGAATGTTTGATATATGCTGGATGCCCAAAAGACGCATTTCCTCTGGTAAAAAAACACACTGGGTGTGGTTGGTTCCGAAACATTTCAACTGTCAAACCATTCACGCATGATGATCCAAAATGACTCGATGTTTAGCGTGTACCATGGCTCCGCTAACGGTCAAGCCTATAGTTATTATAGAACGGCTAATTATTGCAATTATGTAACAAATCAAACCACAATCATGGTACATAACAAGTACTCCCTCTGTACAAATATGTAAGGCCCTCTTGTACTTTGGGTTAACATTTGATCATGTACTTTGACTAGCAAAATCTTTGTTAGTGCTAGCACCTAACTCTTGATAATTACAAGTTCAATTGTAGCACAATACGTGCACATATTATTCAATACAATCTCAACAGTGCATCACCATTCGTGATGTCATATGGTAACTTTCACATGCACGGTCTAACTTTTGGGGAAGCATGCGACATGCATGAATAAGAAAAATACAGGATCCATTGTGACATCATTGTTCTAGAGGTATTTTAGGGTGATTTTTTAAATGATCCAAATCTATTATGAAAGTTTACCAGAAATACATGCATAAATTTATTTTAACATCTGCTCCAAGTCATGCACAGAAAAGAAAGAGAAGAGGAATACATCTGCATCTTAGGTCCGAAATGATGTTCGACATTTGGCTGTCGTGTGTCGTACTCAGCCGTCGTGTAGCAGCATTCACCCATCATTAGTGTCGCTGATCCACTCTCCGGGATGTCCAAGTTTGTGGCTACTTCCTTTGAGATTTTCTGCATGCCACAACAGAAAAAGAAACGAGAATTCAGAGTCAAGATAGAGTCACATTGACTAAAAAAACAAATAATGACCTGAGGGAACGAAAAACCTACTAGCTCGCACAAAACAAAATACAAAGAAAAATATTGATGAATGTCTAAAGTGACTGTAGCATAACTAAGACTGATAAAAACCTAAAATGCAGGGGGGGCTACGCCCCCCCCCCCCCCACTCCACCCCCCAAAAGAACTGAAGCCATACACTGATAAACCAATACAAAAAGTGACTTCAAAAGAGAGAGACTCGTTTTAGGTTAATCAGTGCACATGGTAGCACATTGGTTCCTCCATCTACACGATTACACAAAATCAAATCATCACAAAAATATCGCAGCGCATAGCATTGGGGTTACCTCGGACTATGTGATATAGGGGTACTGCTTGTACCATTTTAATTCCCCTCCTTGTTCTTTTGCTCGCCGTTACCGGTCTCATCACTGTCCTCTTTGTCCATATCCCAAATCAGAAGACCTATATCAACTTCAGTATGGTTGGGATGGGCACCAGCTTCCTTCTTGATCACAACTAATGCAGACTTGACTTTTGATGGTGTGGGTTATTCTTTCCAGCTTTGTAATCATATTACTTTTAGAAGTGGGAGATGCTTAATGCCTAAATAAAAGTCGTAAGTTCTTGCTACTGACACATCATATGACAACATAAGATCCTCAAGCTTCGCCATACTCCCTTTCATGAAGGTTACGTATGCCCCATCCGTACAAGAGATACCAAACATCTTCAGACATGGAAATCCAATTATTTTAAGCTTTTTTCTTGGTTCTATGTGCAAACTCAAGTGTAGCACAACTAATGATGGCAGCTCCTTCATCCCTTAATTCAAAAAAATGATTTATAGATAAGAAAGGCTTGTGAGTGTTGGAGATATCCATTTAGGGACATTAGCAAAACAGATTACACCATCCAAGTAATAACTTTGAAGGGAAGATGGTGTTTGCAGCTCCCAAGCTTACATAGTGAGGAGAGTAGCATTTCCTGATAGCATGTTCATCCATGTTCAAATCTGCCAGCATGTTGCCATCTCTGTTTGAAAAGTGCATCATGATATAAATCACAGAAACTGTTAAAACTTTGTGAAAGAACATGTGGTGCCCCCATGTTTGGTTTTGGTAATTGACGACAATCTCTATGGACTAATGGTTGCCTTGAGTTATATTTGAAGGTTTTGTCCATAGGCTTTTCTTGGAGTACATGTGTTGGTTTCAAGGAGAGTTTGTGTTGACCAAGGTGCTATTAAGGAATTATCCAAAGATTGGTCATGTGAGAGTTGAGCTTATTGCAAGCATGTCTTGAAGAAGAAGATTGTGTGATCATTCATGTTTACCTTCAAGACATCATCCAAATGAAGAGAGTTGGAAAGATTCTAGGTTGATCAAGACTAAGTCAAGAGTGAATCAAGTTGATCAACTCACAAAGCGTAGAAGATGTACCGAGAGGGATCAAGTGATCCCATGGTATGGTAAGCATTGTCCATTGTGCTTTGTGTACTAACCCATGGTCTATGTGAGAGTTCTATGTGGGGTTAGGTACGTGTTCATGGGCTTGCGTCAAGAGGAAGATATCACTCAACCCATGGAGAGGATGACATCAAGTGGTGATCGTCATCAAGATTGCCGTGTGCAAGTTCAAGTGGAGCATCACGAAGAGATCAAGTGCTTGAAGCTTGCCGTCCATTGTGGTGACAATGGACTTGTGAAGATGTGCCGAAGAGTGGCTCACCCATAGTGGACTATGGGGGAGTAATCATCTAGTCTTCATCGAGCCAACGCAATCAAGAAAGGTGGTCCAACTTGAGGGAGTCAAGATCGTCATCATCTAGCTCAAGTGGACCATGTGCAAGGCAAAGGTTTTCCCTTGATAGGTTTTCTATTTTACAGGTCTCATGGTGGTAGTTGGGAGACCGGGTTATAGGATCGATAGCCGTACTATCAAGGGGAGCTCTCAAGTGAGTAGCTTGATCGTATCGTTCGTCGAGAGCTCAAACCATTGCATCCTTGCATCATGTTTCTTGGTTCTTGTTTGGTTCTCTTTGTGAGTCTTAGATCTTATGGTCATCTTGATGACAAGCTTGAGTTCATCGAAAACAGAGTTTGCATGCGTCTTCTATGATGTTTTCGATGTTGGAGGTTTTACCGGTCTTATCCGAGGAAGGGTTCTCACCATTTTCTTTTGGGCCTTTTCTCATTTGCTTCTTATTGGTATTTCTATCAAGATTGTGTTAGCCCTTGTCGCTAGCTTTCCAACAAACTTGGTTTCGTCGAATTCGGAGTCCGTTTGCAGAAGTTGTGTCAGTTTTGGTGTTCTGAAAAGGCTGCAGCGGTACTACCGCGGACAAGAGCGGATGTAATTTTTTACTACCGCTCTTGGGAGCGGTACTACCGCTCTTGGGAGCGGTACTACCGCTTGGAGCAGTACTACCGCGGCTACTTCCGTGGCTACTTCCGCTCGGGACCAAAAACTCGTCACAAGTCCAGCGGTGGTAGGCACGGATGTAATTTTTTAGTACCGCTCGCAAGCAGTAGTACCACTACCCTTAGCAGTAGTACCGCTACCCCTAGCGGTAGTACCGTGAGGTCAAGCGGTACTACCGCTCCGATGGTTCTTCTGGCTTTTTTGCCTCCTTGCTGTTGTGTTTCAAAGGGCTACTACCGCCCTAGCGGTAGTACCGCTCCTCGGAGCGGTAGTACCGCTCGGTGCGGGCTGTGACCATAACGGTTGGATTTTTCCCCACCTATAAAAGGGGGTCTTCTTCCCCAATGAACCTTATCCTTTGAGCTCGTGTTCTTCCCCCATTGTTGACCTCCTTCGAGCTTGCTAACTCTCAATCCCTCCATGGATTCTTGCTAGTTTTTGAGGGAAAAGAGAGAGGAGAGCTAGATCCACATTTCCACCAATCACTTTCTCCTCTATGTGAGGGGAACCCCTTGGATCTAGATCTTGGAGTTCTTGGTGTTCTCCTTCTTGTTCTTCCTCTCATTTTCCTCCCTAGCTTTAGTTGCTTCGGTGGAATTTGAGAGAGAAGGACTTGGGCACTCCGTGTGCCCTTGCCATTGCATTTGGTGCATTGGTTTGAGTTCTCCACGGTGATACGTGGAAGTTACAAGTTGAGAAGCTTATTACTCTTGGGTGCTTGGTACCCTTGAGCTTGCTCCTCGTGGGTGCTTGGGCTCCCTAGACGGTTGGTGATGTTCGGAGCTCAATCATTGTGGTGTAAAGCTCTGGGCAAGCGTCAGGGTCTCCAATTAGGTTGTGGAGATCGCCCCGAGCAATTTGACGGGTTCCGGTGACCGCCCCCAAGGGTTGCCAAAGTGTACGGGTTCGGTGACCGACCCCAAGGGTTGCCATTTGTACGGGTTCGGTGACCGCCCTCAAGGGTCCCTTAGTGGAATCACGGCATCTTGCATTGTGCGAGGGCGTGAGGAGATTACGGTGGCCCTAGTGGCTTCTTGGGGAGCATTGTGCCTCAACACCGCTCCAAACGGAGATTAGCATCCGCAAGGGTGTGAACTTCGGGATACATCGTCGTCTCCGTGTGCCTCGGTTATCTCTTACCCGGGCCCCTTTACTTATGCACTTTACTTTGTGATAGCTGTAGTGTTCCTTGTTATATATCTTGCTATCACATAGTTGTTTATCTTGCTTAGCATAACTTGTTGGTGCACATAGGTGAGCCTAGTTGTTTTAGGTTTTGTGCTTGACAAATTAACTGTTAGGTTTATTCCGCATTTGTTCAAGCCTAAACCGTAATTATTTTAAAGTGTCTATTCACCCCCCCCCCCCTCTAGGCGACATGCACGATCTTTCAATTGGTATCAGAGCCTCGTCTCTCTTTATAGGGCTTAACCGCCTAGAGAGTAAGGATGTCGACTAGGGGTTTAGGATTCTCTGACACTCTTAGTTTCGATGGCACACATTTTGATGTTTGGGTAATTCGCATGCTTAATCTCTTTAGGGTCATGGACCCAAATTTAGAGCGAATTGTAGATATGGGTTTTTCTCCTCCAAAGGATCCACAAAGATTATCTTTAGAGGATGAGAAAAACTCTTATCTCAATGCTCAAGCTTCTAATGTGCTTTTTGATGCTTTGAGCAATGTAGTTATATTTCAACTCATGCCTTTCCGGGATGCTCATGAGTTGTGGACAAAGCTTCAAGATAAATATGGCGTGTCCAAGTTTTGTGGGGATGATTGTTCTCCCTCCACCTCCGGTCGTGTTGTGTTCTCAACTTCTTCTACTTCACCTACATGTGGTTTGCCACAAGGTAATGACATGGTGAGTAGTGGTGTTCATTGCAATGATAATAGTGGGCTTAGTTTTGATAATCCTTCATCACTTTCTTGTTGCGATGCTTCATCTTTGGACTCTAGCACTTCGAGCACTCCAAATGTTTCACATGCTTGTGTTGATAGTCCTTGCATATCATGTACAAATTGCTTGACTAAATCTCATGATGATATGCTTGCTATGTCTTGTTGGCATGATAAAAATGCATGTATTTCCTCGAGTTGTTGTGCTAACAATGTAGAGGAAACCCAACACTCCATGGAACAAGATGTGGTCTTGAATGGTGCTTCAAGGGATCCCACATCATCATCTATTGCTTTTTGCCTTATGGCCAAGGCTTCAAAGGTATCTCCCACTTTGAATCCCAATATATCTTGTGGTTCAAGTGGTGATCGTCATCAAGATTGCCATGTGCAAGTTCAAGTGGAGCATCACGAAGAGATCAAGTGCTTGAAGCTTGCCGTCCATTGTGGTGACAATGGACTTGTGAAGATGTGCCGAAGAGTGGCTCACCCATAGTGGACTATGGGGGAGTAATCATCTAGTCTTCATCGAGCCAACGCAATCAAGAAAGGTGGTCCAACTTGAGGGAGTCAAGATCGTCATCATCTAGCTCAAGTGGACCATGTGCAAGGCAAAGGTTTTCCCTTGATAGGTTTTCTATTTTACCGGTCTCATGGTGGTAGTTGGGAGACCGGGTTATAGGATCGATAGCCGTACTATCAAGGGGGGCTCTCAAGTGAGTAGCTTGATCGTATCGTTCGTCGAGAGCTCAAACCATTGCATCCTTGCATCATGTTTCTTGGTTCTTGTTTGGTTCTCTTTGTGAGTCTTAGAGCTTATGGTCATCTTGATGACAAGCTTTAGTTCATCGAAAACGGAGTTTGCATGCGTCTTCTATGATGTTTTCGATGTTGGAGGTTTTACCGGTCTTATCCGAGGAAGGGTTCTCACCATTTTCTTTTGGGCCTTTTCTCATTTTCTTCTTATTGGTATTTCTATCAAGATTGTGTTAGCCCTTGTCGCTAGCTTTCCAACAAACTTGGTTTCGTCGAATTCGGAGTCCATTTGCAGAAGTTGTGTCAGTTTTGCTGTTCTGAAAAGGCTGCAGCGGTACTACCGCGGACAGGAGCGGATGTAATTTTTTACTACCGCTCTTGAGCGCGGTACTACCGCTTGGAGCAGTACTACCGCGGCTACTTCCGCTCGGGACCAAAAACTCGTCACAAGTCCAGCGGTGGTAGGCACGGATGTAATTTTTTAGTACCGCTCGCAAGCAGTAGTACCGCTACCCTTAGCAGTAGTACCGCTACCCCTAGCGGTAGTACCGTGAGGTCAAGCGGTACTACCGCTCCGACGGTTCTTCTGGCTTTTTTGCCTCCTTGCTGTTGTGTTTCAAAGGGCTACTACCGCCCTAGCGGTAGTACCGCTCCTTGGAGCGGTAGTACCGCTCGGTGCGGGCTGTGACCATGGCGGTTGGATTTTTCCCCACCTATAAAAGGGGGTCTTTTTCCCCAATGAACCTTATCCTTTGAGCTCATATTCTTCCCCCATTGTTGACCTTCTTCGAGCTTGCTAACTCTCAATCCCTCCATGGATTCTTGCTAGTTTTTGAGGGAAAAGAGAGAGGAGATCTAGATCCACATTTCCACCAATCACTTTCTCCTCTATGTGAGGGGAACCCCTTGGATCTAGATCTTGGAGTTCTTGGTGTTCTCCTTCTTGTTCTTCCTCTCATTTTCCTCCCTAGCATTAGTTGGTTCGGTGGGATTTGAGAGAGAAGGACTTGGGCACTCCGTGTGCCCTTGCCATTGCATTTGGTGCATCGGTTTGAGTTCTCCACGGTGATACATGGAAGTTACAAGTTGAGAAGCTTATTACTCTTGGGTGCTTGGTACCCTTGAGCTTGTTCCTCTTGGGTGCTTGGGCGCCCTAGACGGTTGGTGGTGTTCGGAGCTCAATCATTGTGGTGTAAAGCTCCGGGCAAGCATCGGGGTCTCCAATTAGGTTGTGGAGATCGCCCCGAGCAATTTGACGGGTTCCGGTGACCGCCCCCAAGGGTTGCCAAAGTGTACGGGTTCGGTGACCGCCCCCAAGGGTTGCCATTTGTACGGGTTCGGTGACCGCCCTCAAGGGTCCCTTAGTGGAATCACGACATCTTGCATTGTACGAGGGCGTGAGGACATTACGGTGGCCCTAGTGGCTTCTTGGGGAGCATTGTGCCTCCACACCGCTCCAAACGGAGATTAGCATCCGCAAGGGTGTGAACTTCGGGATACATCGTCGTCTCTGTGTGCCTCGGTTATCTCTTACCCGAGCCCCTTTACTTATGCACTTTACTTTGTGATAGCCGTAGTGTTCCTTGTTATATATCTTGCTATCACATAGTTGTTTATCTTGCTTAGCATAACTTGTTGGTGCACATAGGTGAGCCTAGTTGTTTTAGGTTTTGTGCTTGACAAATTAACCGTTAGGTTTATTCCGCATTTGTTCAAGCCTAAACCGTAATTATTTTAAAGCGCTTATTCACCCCCCCCCTCTAGGCAACATCCACGATCTTTCACTTTGCAACTTTGTATATGCATAACTTGGGATCCATGGTTCGTTTGGAAATGATCTTTATATGATTTATGGTCTACATTATGCTTACTTCCATAATATGCCCATGTATGCCATGGTATACCCCACTAGCATGTTGATATCTTGCATCCAAGTGCTTTGGCTGATATAAGTGGATTCATGTTGTTACAAAGTTGCATTTTGTTAAATCCATAGTAATTCAGCCTTGCTTCATATGAATAAAAGCTATGTATGAAAGTGGTTCAATTTCATGTCATCTTTCTCGATAGATATCTCGTCAGTGGTGGAGCTTAATTAGTGAAGGTCTGAGGGGGGCATAGCCCCCCACCCCCCCCCCCCCCCACCCAGGCAAAATAGTGAAGAAAATATACTGCGTGGGCCTTAGATAAGGAAAAGGTCAACTATTTGCCCTCTTAGTTGTTCATGTTTTGGCATAGATGATGTATGGTCCACACAAGTATGGAACATATTAAGTGTGCTTTTGCAGAGGATAATTTATGTACCAGAATTATAACCACTACATGCATTGTTGATGTAGCCAAGTCATGTTGTCTGAATACTGATGACGCATGTATGCAATGGAACCCCTAAGTGATGTTAGCTCTAGAGGCTTGTTTTTCAAAAGGATATTTGGCTCTGATGGTTGTTGTCCTGATATGCTCAAGGAAGTTTCAGATGAAGTACTGAAGAAGTGTGGAGGCCTGCCATTGGCAATTGCCACTATATCTAGTTTGTTGGCAAACTGATCAGCTACCAAGGAGGAGTGGGAGAAGGTTAAAAGGTCGACTGGTTCTACACTGGAAAATAACCAGAGTCTATAGGGAATGAATAGCATACTATCCCTTAGCTATAATGATCTTCCACCTAATCTCAAACTTGTCTGTTGTATTTAAGTGTATTTCCCAAGGATTGTGAGATTGACAACGAGAGATTAGTGAGGAGATGGATAGCAGAAGGCTTTATCAGGTAAGGGCGTGGACAGAGTCATCAAGAGGTCGCAAAGAACTATTTTTACGATCTTATCAACGAAAGCACGGTACAACCAGTGGACACTGGGTATGATGGTAAGGTTCGTGCCTGCCAAGTTCACGATATGATGCTTGAAAGTATTAGCTCAAAAGCAATTGAAGAAAAAAAATTCACTGTTGTAGGTAGAGGCCAAACAAGTTTGACAAATCGTCATGGTTCTATTCGGTGACTATCAATTCAGCACATTGACTAGAAGTTGGCATCCTCATTGGCAAATGAAGATATAAGTCATGTTTGATCTTTAACAGTAACATCATCAGGTTACATGGAACAATTTCCTAGTCTTCCTGAATTTGAAGCTTTACGTGTATTGGACTTTGAAGGTTGTGAGGGTTTGGAAGAGTACGACATGAACAATATGGACAAATCATACTAGCTAAAGTTTCTAAGCCTCAGGGCACCAGCATATCAAAGCTACCACCAAGTGTCGTGGCACTACATGATCTAGAGACCCTAGATCTTAGGGACACACATAGTAGAGTTGCCGGCTGGAATTGTCTGTCTCAGTAAACTACAGTATCTACCCACCCAAAAATTCTGCATGGTACGTAATAGGATCGACAATATGAGAAGCATAAGGGTGCCCCCAATGTTTGATATTACGAGGAGTTCATTGGATGCTTTGGAGGAGCTCGGGAGCCTGGCCAGATTGAATGAACTCAAGTTATTGTTGGATAGTGAGAACATGGACAGGAGTTATCAGGAAATGCTACTCTCCTCGCTATGCAAACTTGGTAGCTGCAAACTCCAATCTTTATGTATATGCCATTCATCTATATGGGATGATTATGATGGTTCCGTCAACTTCCTAGATCCTTGGTCACCCCCACCATCTTACCTTCAGGTATTTGATATGGATGGCAATATCTGTTTTACGAACATTCCAAAGTGGATTTCTTCATCTCTCACAAGTCTTGCTCGTCTGGAAATCATTGTAGCTGAATTAAGGGAGGAGGATTTGCACACTCATGGTGAGCTCTCATCATTAGTTGTGCTACAGTTGCGCTTGCTTACAAGAGCCAAAAAAAGCTTATTGTTATTGGATTCCAATTCTTGAAGAAGTTTTACCTCACTTCTATGGATGGCGCATACATAACGTTCACGGAAGGGGCTACACCGAAGCTTGATAATCTTGAGATGTCATATAACATGTCAGTGGCGAGAACCTATCGCTTCTATTTAGGCATCGAGCATCTCTCATGCCCGAAAGTTGTAGAACTGCATGCCCCCACTATTAGGGAAAACCCTATACACAGAATCTTACCAGCAGCGCGCTTTAAAATAAGGCGCTGCTGCTAAGTAGCAGTAGCGCGCGCACAAAACTCGCTGCTGAAACAAATGTATCAGTAGCGCGCCCTCTCAAAGACGCGCTACTGCTGCCACGACGTCGCCGCGAGGCTAGTTCTAGCAGCAGCGCGTTAACATAAAGAACGCTACTGTTATGGATCATAACAGTGGCGCATTTACACAATAACCGCTACTGCTAAGTTTACTACAAAAATTTAGTCCCACCTCGCTCCGTGAAGAGAGTTTGTACCACCTTAAATATGTTACTTCTACAATTTTCACAAGCACTTGGTCTTCATTGAACTCTATGTGTAGGATATGTGGCCGCAATAGGAATCCTCGCCGGTTCTTAAACCAACCGGTGAGGATTCCTATTGACATATCAGATTGTACACAAAAAGACCATTGATGATCAATGTATTTTTTATGTCTATTTTTACTGACACATAGCAGTAGCGCGTTCTTTGTGAAAGGCGCTGCTGATAGGTCGTTTAGCAGTAGCGCCTTTTGCTACAGCGCGCTACTGCTAAACCATTCCATCTCCCACCCCCACTCTCCTCTATCCGATCCAGATCACACTCACACTCACTCGATCTCCCCCACAACCCCCCGCGCCGGTCCTCCCCCGTCACCCCTCCTCCGATCTGCGCCGCCGTCACCTCCTCCTCCTCGCTGGACTCGGTACCGGCCTCCTCCTCCGTCCTTCCTCCACTCGCCGCTGGCCGGCCCCTCCTCGCTCCGCCTTCCTCCTCCGTCCTACTCTCTTCTCCCTCCTCGAGTCGCCCCTCCTTCTCCCTCCTCCCTACTACATTTTGATTTAGTAGGCTAGTTCATATGCAACATTTTGATTTAGTTGATATGATTTAGTTGATTTAGTAGGCTAGTTGATTTAGTTGATTTAGAACATTTTGATTTAGTTGATTTAGTAGGCTAGTTGATTTAGTTGATTTAGTAGGCTAGTTGATTTAGAACATTTTGATTTAGTTGATTTAGTAGGCTGGTTGATTTAGTTGATTTAGAACATTTTGATTTAGTAGGCTAGTTGATTTAGTTGATTTAGGTTATTTAGAACATTTTGATTTAGTTGATTTAGTATGCTAGTGGATTTAGTATGCTAGTTGATTTAGTTGATTTAGTATGCACCATTTTATTGTTATTTTTTCTGTACATGGATAGGTAGATGCTTTTTGTTTTTTTGTAATAAGTTATTTTTTGGCAAAATGTAGGTGCCAATTTAGTTAAATTTGCCACTTGTTTTTTAATCAATTATCTTAGGCAATAGGGGCCAAATTAGATGAAATGTCTTGGTAGGTGGTACCCTTATTTGGTAGATATTTGTGAAAAGTTTTTTCGGCAATAGGTGCCACCGAAATGCTTTGGTAGGTGGTACCTTGTCATCTAATATGTTACTAGATCTTAGGATTATAATTGTCCATAAAATTGCTTCTCGCGGAAGAACCAAAAATATCACATGCTATTGTTTTTCTTTCCTGTGAAGTGAATCGTTAATCCTTTGCTCATATTGTTTTAGGAAAATGGCACCACCACCACCACCACTATGTCGACTGTGCAAGTCAAGGTGCGCCAGCAGCCTTGCAACTGGCAAGCTGTTCGGCATCTACTTCTAGCCGAGTTTTCGTAATGCGGCGGTAAGAAATTAGATGAAATGTAACAACTATTTTATTTTTTGTGTTGGCATTACTGCATTGTGTCATTTTGCTTTTTTACACAGATCGTCCCATGCAATGTGAGGTTGAAATTCAACAAGCTGACAGGAGACACTGTGACATTTGAGGCTCCTGGGGGGCCGTACACTATGGAGGTCGAGAAAGGACGCAATATGTCGCAAATTGGAGGAGATGGATGGGCCCGTTTCCTCGCCCGCGTGCGTCTTACTGGTGGTGAGTTGACCAGCTTCTCCTTCAGAGCAGAAAGACCCAAGCTGGTTGTCATTTATCTCAACCTGGTGGAAGATGATGAAGATGACGAAGATGATGAAGATAATGAGGACCCACTCGATGAAGATGATGAGAACCCACTTCATGAAGCCATCGTAGCTCAAAGAATGAGGCTGAGCGAGGAGGAGGTGTGCAACCTATGGGGCATAATTCCGCCACGTGATGACTTTGTCGGGGTGCCATTCATGACCCGCCTAACAAGTACCATGGTCGATCGGCATGAAATGGTATGTTATACGTACTGACTGTAGTAATTTCATGATATATATATGCTTTATTGTTATACTTACAAACGCAAATTATCCGATGATATGCTTAGTGAATCCGATGATATGCTTAGTGTAGAGTCCAATGATATGCTTTGTGGAATCTAGTCGATGATATGCTTTAGTGTAGAGTCTAATCACATGCTTATTAGTGTAGAATCCAAGGAACTATTAATAGTGTAGATAATCCATATATACTTATTAGTAGAATTCATGATTAATTAGTACAAATGCGTAGTACTGTGTCTTTTGATGGTGTAGAAATCTAGACTTAATAGAAATATATTTGCAAGAGTATGTGCGAGACCATTTATTAATTGATATGTTTTTCTTATTCAGAAATTGCCAAAGAACCTATCTGTGAGTTGTGGTATCGAGCCTGATGAAGAAGGCTCAGCTGGACTACGCCTTACCGCAAGGGGCTCCGTCACCACCTGTACTTACCGCATGGACACAGACGGTCGCACACACTTAAACTCGGTTGCGTGGAAGAGATTCCTCGTTGGCAAGAATCTTCGTGTTGGACAGGCCATCCTAATTATTATCAGGAACACCCACCACCCAGGCTTGAGGATGATGATCGTCGTCGATATCATCTAGAACTACATATGTGTGTGTGGCTATATCATCTAGAACTACATATGATGATCGTCGTCGATATCATGTAGAACTATATATGATGATCGTCGTCGATATCATCTAGAACTACATATGATGATCGTCGTCGATATCACCTACTACTGCTTGAGGATGCATGTTGAGTATATACGAAATTGTTATCTAGTACTCCCTCCGTTCCAAATTACTCGTCGTGGTTTTAGTTCAAATTTGATATCGACGAGTAATTTAGAACCGAGGGAGTACTACCGAGTACCTATAATGCTTTATGAAATTGATATCTAGTAGTACCTAGTATCTGCAAATTGCAGTTTATTAAGCTGAAACGAGATAGGAAGCCGGGGGGAAATGATGAAAGATATAGCAGTAGCGCGGGGTCAGGAAATCGCTACAGCTAATTAATAGTAGCGCGTTCCGAAAACGCGCTGCTGATATAGTCAATAGTAGTAGCGCGGGTACAGATAGCGCTACTATTAACAGTTAGCTGTAGCGCCTTATTGGTAGCGCGGCTGCCCGCGCTGCTGATAGCCTCAAAACCCGCGCTACTACGTACTAGGGTTTTTCCTAGTAGTGACCAACCAGTTGAGCGAAAAGCTCACACCATTGGAATACATGCCTGCAACAGCTGTGATCAGTACCAAAGTTGGTGCCCATCCGAACCGTCCTAAAATTGTTTCCCCCTATTTGGGGATCTAAATGAAGAAGGCAATGAAGAGGCCGGTAATAACGAGGAAATGAACTTGGAGTAGGGGAATTAAAATGGTCATCCTTCCGGATGAGATGGTCCTCAGCCGCAAGAGGCACTGAAAACATACTCCTGTAGGTTTGTTCTTCAAATTTAATCCATCTCTTATATTCCAAACCCGCTGATCAATGTTGAGATGTGAAGACGGGAAACAGAAGCTGAAAGAGGATCAGCGGTCTCAATTGCCACTTGCTACACATATACATTGTGGAACTAGAACGATAGTTTCCGCTAATTACATTGGGTGATCAACACAGTTTGCATTCCTTATAGCTGACGAAAAATTTGCGTCGAACCCTCGTATAGTATATAGTGGATGATAATTCACGTCAAACGCTCGTATAGTGTTTCAGCTATGTAATTACGTTTGTACGGGGTTGGTTATTTCTGCTGGATGTATATAGTATACTTGCTGATGGACTTAGGTGTAGTGTCGATTACTTGTTTGCTTGCCTGGTCGCTGTATGGCTGAGCAAGCAGCACAGCTGTTGTTTCTCTGTGTTTCCATATAATTAATACCACCATATATGAACAATGGGGCTGGGCTTCCCCTGTTCCGAAAGAATAATTGATTCTGCTGAGTGATGGCATGTAGTCCATCGAATATTTTCCAATAGCATTTTTTATTTTCCAAGGAGTGGTCGAGTGCACAAACTACGAAGCTTATCCCAAATTCTATAACTTAAGAATTTTATGCTGCACCGAGGAATAAGAAACAATTTCTGCAGAGTATTACATATATACTTGTGCGGTGTTGGCCTACATACAAAGTTTTAAGTTCAAATATTTTCTTATTTGTTGACTATCCTATTTAAAACTGCTTACGGTGTGTGCCGCACGGCAAATGTTTTCTTCTTTGAGAGAAACAAAAATAGCACCTTCTATATGAAGAGAGGCCAACCCCTCAAAAAAATATATGAAGAGAGGACAAATCTCAGTGCAAAATTTTGGTCCAGATAAGGGGTACCGCACGAGCAAAAAAAATAAAATCACATCCTGGCGGCGGCCTCTGCCTCGGCCAGGGGCGGGACGAGGCCATGGCGGCTCGAGCGGCAGCAACAGCACGCGGGGCGAGCAGCAGGCTCGAGCGGGGGCGGCGGCCTCTGCCTCGGTCGGAAGCGGGACTAGGCCATGGCGGCTCAAGCCGCAGAAACAGCACGCGCGGTGAGTAGCGGCAGTGAGCAGCAGGCAGCGGGGCCGGCGGCGGCCTCTGCCTCGGCCAGGGGCAGGACGAGGCCATGGCGGTTCGAGCCGCAGCAGCGGCTGGCACGGCGAGCAGCAGGCGTCGCAGGCGGCGGGCGCGGCGAGCAGCGAGTGCGGCCAGCGGCGAGGCGCGGTGGCAACGGGCGCAGCGCGCGGCAGACGCGGCGAGCCGTGAGGCACGACGCGTGACAGACGCGGGGAGCAGCGAGGCACGGCGCGGAGCGGGCGCGGCTACCAGCAGTGGGTGCGGCGAGCAGTGAGGTGGGGCAGCAGCGGGCGGCGCGAGAGGCGAGCAGCAACATCCAAGTTGGTCCGTTGGTGTACGCGTATAGCTAAACAATGGCCACCGCCGTGAACGAGCATCGGATTTTTTTTCTTCTTCTCTCTTTTCTTTCTCTCTTTTCTTTCAATGATAGGTGGACCTCACAGGGCCACACTTGATGATAACGTTAGTCAACGTAGCCGTTACTTTGGCGGCGCCACGTCAGCCTGACTAGTGGGCCCAATCCAAGCTCTTCCCAACCTGACCGATTGTCGTTGCAACTCCGGCGAACGACTATACTGGATTGCAAAGAGGAGCGTGTCCAAGACACTTATTTTGGGACGGAGGGAGTACATCACAAAATCGCCAAGTTGAAACAGTTTGGCTTTCCCCTAACTGATTTTAACAGTGTTTACAAGGAGTAGATATACTGCAAGTCTGCAATCATCAGAGCCAGCACAAAGATCAGGAGCTTCCATTACACGAGTTCTTTGTAAATGTTCTGGTGGAAGTACTAATTTATACCAAATGTAACTGGAATTACCACAGGGGTTCTCTACTGTTCAGAAAACGAGTGGCACTCTTATCGCAGAGAGATCACAACAGCTCATGTGCCAACAAACACAAAGTAACAAGATACGCCTCATATTTACAGTTCATCTGACCTTCTGAACGTGGATAGGGTGAGAGAAGAGATGACGTCCTTCACAGCACCTCGTCTTCGTAGTACAGGTACAGCCCGAAACCGAGCCTCGCGCAGGCCTTGCAGAACGCCGCCTCTTCTGCAGCCGCCACGGGGTCGTCGAGCCGTGCGTCGCTCAGTGATGCTGTTCCAGCGGCCTCCCGATGAACCTGCATGGACGAAAGCAGAGTTTAGCCTCAGATGAAGATTATCAAACATCGATTTTGATTGTGGTGGAATTCTTTAGAAAATAGTGCTGTTTCGATGTTAGATATTGTCGGTACCTGTGATTTTGTTGACTCAAGAACTTTGCCACAATGCTATGTCTGTTTGCAATGATGTCACCCGCAAAAAAAAAATATCGAGCACAGGTGTTTGCATTAATAGATAATATGAACTTTGCCACAATGAACACATCTAATCTTTTTCAATTTTTTGTGACATTTGTAAAATCCATTTTTGGCACGCAGGAGCATGTGCTCCCTAGAGCCAAAATAGATTTCCGTAATATACAACAACAATAATGCAGTGATTGCATCTTATGTGCTGCCTGCACAGCCAGGCAATTCAAGATCACCTTGCAAAGACTGGCTGCTTATGTAACAGAGCCCATATTTCTTTTGGGGAAAACTGGAACTGGAGTTTGTATGTTGAAATGATCAGTTTCAAACATCACAAGATAAATACTCTCATTAATAGTAAAATGTTAACAGAGTACTCCCTCTGTCCCATAATATAAGACGTTTTTGCAAGCTATGTTAGCTCGCAAAAACGTCTAATATTGTGGGACGAAGGGAGTGCTATACTACAATGTCTCCATAGAGACTTCAGATCTCGAGTGTAATAATTATAAATTCTAGAAATGTACTAACATGTTAAGCGTGTTAGTATAAATGTAAGAATAATTTTACACAATATTTTATTAATACACATTGAACATTTTCCATAAACATGATGAGCATTTCTTGGAATACACGTTCCAGTTCATGTTCATTTTTCATTTTGGTATTGGTTTTTCCCATTTGAAAAATAAAAGAAATCTAAGAAAAATTACAACTGCCACAAGATTCAAAGAAAGTGTTAGTGGATTTAGAAAAATGTTTCACGATTATTAAAAATTTGTAAACGTGTTATTCAAAAATGTTTGTCATGCATTAAAAAATTTAACAACCTGTATATCAAAATGAATGAACATGAACTTGAACAGCGTGTTTATGTCACCTGTATTAAAAAATTGAAAAAAATGTATGTCATGCATTAAAAACTTAACAACATGTATTTCTTGTGTATTTATTATTATTACACAATAATTTTTAAAAAGTTCAACAGTTTCTAAAAATACAATATTATCAGTTTTTAATAATTGTTTATTTCAAAAATACAATGAAGATACACTATAATTGTGCGTGCTTGTGGTCTTGAATGAAGATACATATTTACACAATAATTTTTAATATAGGTTCAACTATTTAAATCCATATCAATTTTAGAAAAGTTTATGTTTATATTTTCAAAGTACACAATATTAAAAATTGAATAAAAATATAATATGTTTAGTGATGATCCAGGAAAGGGGGCCATGCTCCCCCCCCCCCCCCCACCCACCCATCCAAGAATGATAAAATTAATTGTGTTTATACACTTTTGTCCTCGTCGTCGTTGTCCAACAATAATCTGAGTTCATTCAAGCTGCCCAGGTCCTCGAGCCTGTCCACACCATCTAATGAACTCATGATAATATCAAACTTGGGATCACACGTAAGCATCTCATATTCCTGATCCCGTTAGGTGCCTTGTGGAATGTTACAGTGGGTAGATATTGCAGTTCGGTGAGATGAACAATTCCAGGTACCAACTCTTCTATGTACGTTCCTTAACATCTTGGGCCTCTAGATTATGTAGCATCGAATCCTTGGTGGTAGCTTTGATATGGACGCGGCCCTGAGGCTTAGATACTTTAGCTGGAATAATTTGTCCATATGTTCATGCTCTTTTAACCCTTGACAACCTAGTGATACTACTATTAGAGATCGATTACGTTATATCTTCATTTGACAACGCAGATGCCAACTCCTCGTCAGTGTGCCAAAGTGATAGTCCCCGAATAAAACCATGTTGATTTGTGAAACATGTTTGGCCTTTTCCAACCATAGAGATAAAATGATCTTCAACCTATTTTGATATAATAATTTCAAGCACCATGTCATGAACTCAGCAGAAACGATCTTGCCATCACACAACATGTCACTGGCTAGACCATGCTTTATTCGATAAGCTCGTAAAAGTAGTTCTCGGCAACCACATCTTATTGTATATATGTATCATGCCATTTTCATTGACATTTAACTTTGACTAAAACTCAATTTTAGTTACTGATCACAAACAAACAAAAAATATTTTTCATTTCTTTCTTTATTACATGAAAAACCTTTTATAATGCGTATCCGACCCTATATGAAATGAAGAGTAGAAATAATGAACATGCGATGAAGCTCTAACATTGCATATACTTTAGGTACTCATCTAGTTAATTAAGTGTATATATTATGCTATTGCAGTTGTTTCCATATGCATTTTAATTGCGCATATGTACTACGCCCACTTCTTTGAAGTTTAAGTAATCAAACTCATCTATATTTACTTAATGAATTACAGAGTCTGGGCAAACCAGATACAACATGGATTACAAAATCCAAGCAAACCAGATCAGAAAGTGCAGCTAGAGAATGACATCTGCTTTGCCTGTGAGCTAGTTTGATACACGAAAACAGGTTCACCATTTTTTTTTGTTTAGAACCCGTTGAGCACAATTGTGGGCAACTCTATTCAGATCTCTAAGTAGTAGGTATTACCTCTGTTCCTAAATATAAGACGTTTTTGCAGTTTAAACTGAACTGCAAAAACGACTTATATTTTAGGAACAGAGGTAGTACAATGCAGTGATCTAAGCAAGCACAAAGATCAGGAGTTTCCATTACATAAGTTGTTCAAATGTTCTGATGGAAGTAATGGTTTCAATCCTAACAACTGAACTGGGTCATGCTGTATTTGTACCAAATGCAACTGAAATTATCACTTTAGGAAACGAGTGACACTCTTATCACACAGAGATTACAACAACTGATGTGCCAACAAACACAAATGTAAACAAGATACGCCTCATATTTACAGCTCATCGTGAATGGTACATGTGGGGTGATATCTTGCAGCGCTACATACAAGCTCTGCCAAGCTTGGCGTCTGACCTTCTGAACATGGATAGGGTGAGACAAGATATGATGACGTCCTTCACAGCACCTCGTCTTCGTGGTACAGGTACAGCCCGAAGCCGAACCTCGCGCAGGCCTTGCAGAACGCCGCCTCTTCCGCGGCCGCCACGGGGTCGTCGAGCCGTGCGTCGCTCAGTGATGCTGTTCCAGCAGCCTCCCGATGAACCTGCACAGACGAAAGCAGAGTTCCAGTGAAGATTACCAAACATTGACTTTGTTCGTTGTTGAATTTTTTAGAAATAAGTGCTGTTTCAATGTTAGATATAGATATTGTCCATAGCTGCGCTTTTCTTGACTCAAGAAGTTGCCACACTGCTATGTATGTTTGCAAGTGTTATTAATCACAGGAGTTTTCATAAATAGATAGTACACAACAGCAAAGGCAATATACAACAACAAAAATGCAGGTGACTGCATCTGGTTTGCTGCCTGCACAACCAGGCAAACTTGCAAAGTATGTCTGCTTATGTAACTGAACCCATATTTCTTTTGGGGGAAAACTGGAAGTGAAGTTTGTATGTGGAAATAATCAGTTTGAAACATCACAAGGTAAACACACTCATTACGAGAAAAATGTAAACAGAGTACTATACTACAATGTCTCCACAGAGACTTCAGATCACGAGGGTAGAACCTGAATTCATTAATACTCCCTCCGTTCGGAAATACTCGTCATTGAAATGGATGTATCTAGATGTATTTTAGTTCTAGATACATCCATTTTGGTGACAAGTAATTCCGAACGGAGGGAGTAGATACTAACGGGTGCAATTGTGGTTATGGATTATTAGCCGTGTAGTGCTGATTTGAATTGCACATTGTGGTTATGAACCCGATTAACACGCTGAAAGTTGAAAATGTCATTTATCTCCTCTCTAATTAATAGTATAACTCAGCAAACTGGATTCATAAACTGAAATAATATCTGTTTGGTGAAGCAGGGGAGCATATACTCTGTACTTTGGATACAGACACAGCTGGGAAATGACAGCTGTAGTCGGTTCCAAGTTATAGCTAATGCCTGGAACAAACAGAAAATAATTGATTTACGCCTTGGATGGGCAGAGACAGATAGGCAGGGGCTCCTGCAACTTGACATTGGATGCCACAAGCATATGGGGTGAACTCACAAATGTATCTGAATTTGTCCCAACGCTACCCAAGTCATCCGGTTTACAGGCCAACCTAAACAATGATTCTGCCAACCAAGTGAATTTCTGAAATTTGATATTTTCTAGGAGATTTGTTCCAATGCTAGCAACTTGAAGTCTTAATAGCTCTTCCAATGCATGTATGCCTTGTAAGGTTGAATCCTGAACTATAAGAGATTTATAAAATTAGGAGCTTGATGATTGACTGACCCATTAATAAACTAATTCATATGATGTTAGCTTTGCGATATGTTGACCGTCATCACGAACAAGAGACAGTAGTTAGGTACCTCTCCATCTATTCCTCGTATTGTGACACGATACACCACGGTCACCTTTCCATTGTCATTGTAAATAACATCACGGACCTCTCCACACCAGCCTGGAAACAGGGCATAATCCAAGAACACCATAAAGAGCAAACGGTTAGCACGCCGATCATCATATTTCTAGTAGAAACGCTATATATACGTGAAATCAACTGCTCAGATTAGATATACAAGTAGTAGAAGCCATAAATACACAAATTAGCATGAATCGACCCACTCGGATGAGATCACAAACCATATGTGAGCAGTTTTGGAATTGGGCAAATGGGGGGGAGGCTCACCGGGGGCGTAGAAGCTGAGCATCCGGTTGGCATGGTACCTGACAGACAGAGAAATGGAAATCCGTGAGTGGTCAGAGATCCAGGAGAATGCGCGCGGTGAGAGAGAGGGTACGAGGATCCGTGCGCTCCGGCCTATGGGTTGGTGGATCGGCCTGAGTTTCGCAGTGAGATGTGTGGGATGACACGCGCATTCGACTGGATCTCGAGCTAGCACACGACACGGGCAGGTGGAGCAAAGTACCATGGGATGACGGGGTCGGAGGCGGAGGCGCGGCGGGAGGCGGGGAGGACGATGGTCTCCGGGACGCGCTTGTTGAGGTCGCGCAGGATCTCGACGAGCGGCCGCGTGATCCCCGACGGCGCGGCGTCCAGCGGCACCACGTAGTTGCCCGTGGAGGCCGCCGCGGCCACCGCGCCCGACGGCCCCTTCCGTCGGGCCGCCGCGACGACCACGCGCACGCGGCTGCGGCGGTGGGGGAGCGGCGAGGAGGCGAGGGAGGCCGAGCAGGCGGCGGTGGCTTCCATGGGGATCGGATCGGAGCGGAGCGGAGCGGAGGAAGGTGGCAGCAGGAGGTAGGTAGGTAGGTGGTGGGATCACAGTGACGATCGAAGTGGTTGCATCTAGTAGTATTCGATTCAGCCAGCTATACGTGGAAAAGTTAAAAAAATGTTATCCTACGTGTGACTATCATCATCCGATGTGGCAGAGGTCAACTCGCCACGCCAGCCGGTCAAAGTATCGATGACCTACGCCAGATCAACTCCCTCGGTCCGAAAAAACTTGTCCCTCAAATACATCTATTTAAAAAACAAGCTTGGGACAAGCTTTTTTGGACGGAGGAAGTACTATTTACAATCTTCTTCTTTTTTGCGGGGGATTCACACGGCTGGCTCTAAAATGCCTAAAAAAATTCCAATCGAGCGTCCAAACAAGGAAGAACTTGAGAAAGAAATGCAGCCATCTCTTCAAAGTTCAAACTATGCAGATAGCACAAGTGCCAAGAATCACAAAGGCAACATCCTACATGTGCACTAGTTGCACACGAAAAGGTAGGTTTGATATATTTGGTGAAGGCCTATAGTCATCTTCTGTGGTTGCACTCCATGCTGCACAGAACAAGATGCGCCGTGGTGGAAACAAAAGCCAATTAAACTGATAGAGAGCAGGGTCAAACCATACAGGAAGTTAATACAAATATTTTTACAACCTAGAACTCGACGTTCCCCATATATAATACTCTCTCCGTCCGTCCCGGATTACTTGTCGCAGAAATGGATACAAATGTATGTACCTAGAACTAAAAATACGTCTAGATACATCCATTTCTACAACAAGTAATTCTGGACAAGGGAGTAGATAATACCAAGAAATAAAAACAAAAGGAGATTAGTAGGGAGAAAAGAACTGTAAGAAGCAAGTTTTATAAAGTGCTCCATCAAGCAAGTTCATTTCCTGAAGCTCTGCCTAGACGTTCACCCAACACTGTACCAAGTGCAAAGAATCACAAGGAAAACATGTCATGATTATGCCTTAGGAATGCGCACACCCCATTTCCTCCTCTACAGACCGAAAGGCAATTTTGGCATTTTTAGTGACCAAATTTTGTGATGCTGCATACAACAGGCAAACCAAGATATACCATGTTCAACAAAACCCATCTTGAGTGAATTCCACAAAAGCATGGCCAAATACTAGAACAATTTAATAAAAAAGATTACAGAAACTATAACTCGACATCACGGAATGAATTGACTAGAGATTTCATGATTCATTCATCTTGGGCCAAAGTAAATGTGAGCTTTCAAAACAGGCCACCACACAGAGTCTCAAACGGATGTTCTGAAAGGGGTGGGAATGGAAGGATGATGCGGGATTCAGAACAATCCCCAAAATCCATCCCTTCCAAACATGGAAATATTACCGAGCTTGCTGTTTGGGGGAAACAGGCCAAGGTTGCTACAAGCAGGTTTAAGTTCAACCACAACATATTGTCATACTGTGTGCCTTACTAGGCTGAGTATAATTCTATCAGGTGTATAATGGATACTTGAGGAGCCCAGAAAGACTTCCTACTAGTCCATACGGTACAGTACGGCTGGATCCATGTCAAAATTCGTAGAGCTGCAGTATTTGAACTGCAGAACTGGTATGTTAAGCTCTCCTCGCTCGTAGCGGCGTTGCTTCTGCAGTTCATGATTTATGTTAGATCATTAGAAAGGCTTGGTTTGGCTCTCTTCGCTCGGAAAAGCTTGGTTCGCGACTCTCTTCACTCAGAAAGGTTTGGTTTGGCTTTCCGACGCGTTCTTCTAGCACCTTAATCCTCTCAGCCAAACTGGGACAAGACATTTCTGAAAAACATGGTGTGCGCTCCTCCACATATTTCGATATTGATCTCCAAAGAAGCAACTCCTCTTCATCACGTTTTTTCTGCACAGAAAACAAGCAGGATGTGCTCATTAGAGATGAAGCATTTAAGATGGAATGTGTTTATGATTAAATACATGATAGCATTAATAATGGATATCAAATATATCGCGACATAGACGTGCATAAGGATATATAATCGTTAACGAATATATCACGATATATAGAAGGTGGTGAAGAATATATTTAACATATCATAAAATGCTTATCGAATATATCGCAAGATGCAGAAGGTTCTGAAGATTAAATGTAACATAGGATATAACAGTTATTGAATATATCGTGACATATGAAGGTGTTGAAGATTATATCTGACATCTATAACAGTTATCCAATCAACGCAATAGTGGAAAGAATTTGCCATGTCAGTCATTAAATATAGCACAGGATATATAATGGTTCTAGAATATATCGCAACGATTAAATATAGCACAGGATACATAATGGTTATCGAATATATCGTGTTATCACGATATACAGAAGGTGCTGAAGACTATATTTAACATATCATACAAGGTTACTGAATATATCACAACATAAAGAAGGTGCTGAAAATTATATGTAACATCTGAAATAGCAGTTATCGAATATATCGCGACATACGAAGGTGTTGAAAGATTATATCTGACATCTATAACGGCTATCGACTCTACGCAATAGTGGAAAGAATTTGCCAGGTCAGTCATTAAATCCTTCTGACCACATACAACAGTTAACTCTCTATTCAGCAGTGATAAACTGATTGCATGATAAAACGACAAACATACCGATCCCGCCAAATCACACTCCACCTCGCTCTCTTGCTCCTTCCTATTGCGCACAACCTTGTCAACGATGTAAGACAGTACGCCATCGAGCGGGAATGCCTCCTGCAGGTCAAATGCAAGGATCACACCAATCGCTTCACGATAACTTCCCCTGTTCAGCATATCAGCAACAACATCTGCAACACAAGAACAGTCTTGATTAGTCAGGAAGCAGGGATAATTAGGCGGTGCCGAATTGCCGAAGCAAAAGGTGTGGTAATGGTGCCCTCACCACGCAGCTTCTTCATGAAGGGCTGGGAGCATCTGAGCACGTCGACGCAGGTCAAGCAGCCACCGGCAAGCAGCAGCTGGTAGAGCTCCTGCAGAGGGAACTCGAGGGGCACACCGAAGGCGGCCATGAGGAGGATGAGGCCGCGGGCGTCCCTGGCGCTGGCGTCGGCGACCCGGCCCTTCTCCCGCACGATTCGGCTGCGCCACGACAGCGCGGACACGCGCGCCTCGGCCCGCACCTCGGCCTCCCCCTCCCCCTCCGGCCGGCGGGGGCAGCCCGCGCGCACGTAGAGCTCCAGCAGGAGCACGCAGGCGGTCTCGGCGTTCTCGCTCTCGGCGCAGATGTAGCTGCGGCTGACGGCGCGGATCACGAGCACGGCGGGGTCCGGGGCGCGGCGCAGCGCGGCCGGGCCCACGCGGCGCAGCCAGGCGCGGTCCCGCAGGTGGGTGGTGACGAAGCCGCGCAGCGACCGCGACCCCATCTGCTCGCAGATGCCCCCCAGCATCTCCGCCTCCTGCTCGCTGGCCCTGCGCTCGCGGCCGGGGGCGGGCTTGGGTGCGGGCTTGGGCGCGCGAACGGGCCCGACCTCGGCCGGGAGGACGGGTTTCGGCTCGGGCTCCGGGACGGGGTCGGCGACCGGGAACCCGGCGGCGGCGGCGGCGGCGGAGGTGTGCGGCTGGGGCGCAGGCAGGGGATTGCGCTCGCGGCGCTCGACCACCGGGTCGGGTTTAGGGATGGATTCGTCCCGCTGGTGGAGGGGGTCCTGAGGCACGGGACTGTGCTCGCGGCGCTCGGCGCCGCGGTCGGGTAATCTAGGGTTGGATCCCTCCGCTACGCGGTCGGCGGCGAGGGGGGAGGCGGCGGCGGCGGGGAGGACGGGGTTCCACTGGCTGAGGAGGGCCCCGAGCTGTCCCACGGGGCTGGGCTTGGGGTCGGGGTCGGCATCGTCGTCGGCGAGCGGGGGCAGGGCGGCGGCGATGGAGTTGGCGTCGAGGTGGAATTCGCGCCACTCGTCGAGGAACTCGACGAGCACCTCGTTGAAGGAGGCGAGGCCCTCGACGGAGCTCGCAATGGCGGCGAGAGACGCATAGGCCGCGGCGGCGCTGGTGGCAGGAACGGCGGGAGGAGGCGGCGGCGGCGGCAGCATGGGGGAGAGACGGGGAGGAGTCGCCGGTCGGGCAGGCTGGGATCGCCTCACTGCTAGACAAGTTGACAGCCTCCAGCCAACCAACGAAGGAAGGAACGCGTGTCTAATCGCTTTGCGTTTCTTAGCAATCCTTATCATGTAATAAATCCTTTCTTAAACCTGCGTTCCTTTTTTAGTAAAAACTTATACTTCCTCCTTTCGAAAATACTTGTTGGGAAAATGGATGTATCTAGACGTATTTTAGTTCTAAATACATTCATTGTTATATATTTCTGCGGCAAGCAATTTCAAACCGAGTATTACTCAACCATCAACCATACAATCTTCCTTACATGATTCAATAATAACTTTTGGGAGGCCCGAGCCTAATCAGACAACAGTTCTACTCTGAGTTCAAACTTAGCTAAAAATTCACTAACTATATTGTGTTCACGGTTGGTATGAATAACACGAGTCATACGAAGCGACTTTAGAAGCTTTATCTCTCCCACCAAAAATGCATAGACCAACCTGTTTAGAGCATCGAGCCGGCGGTATAATCGGCTCTGGGGGCGGTTGGGTACCCAGCCGCCGGCCCCAGGCGCCACTTTTCGGCCCACTTACGGCAAAAATGGCCCGGTATCGGCGCGAATCGGCCCATATTTGCCGTGGTTCGGCGTGAATTCAACATAAGTAATTTTTTTATCACATAACGGCTTTCGGCTCATCCGATAACGGCGCCGAAACACTTTGTCGCCGTGCAGTGGAGGGCGGCGAAGTAGTCGGAGTAGAGCATGCAATAGCCTTCCAGATGATGTCGGTTCTTTGCTTTCAGCTGCCCAGGCGCCGAGCCACCTCGCCGCGGCTTTTCATTGCTCGCGAGCAGACCGGCGAGGGCGGCGAGGACCATGAGGTGTTCCTCGTCCTGGACGTCGGCATCGGCTTCCTCCTACAGCAGCGCCGCGAGCGCTTCTCGTCGTCCAAGTACATCGCCGAGCAAACAAAACGCCGAACACCTGGCGGGTTTGGTGGGCGCACACCCACCGGTATACCGCCCCGCGCGGCCGGAGCGCCGGAAAACTCGCCCGGACGGTGGTGGGAAGGCTGCCGCGGCGAAACCTTCTCTCTTTTCCGGCGAGGAATGGCCTATCAAGCGGTGCTGGGCGGTGGGCGGCGCCGGGATCGGCAAGGTGGTGGCCGAGCGCGGGGGGGGGGGGGGGGGGGCGAATCTGGACGATTGGCTTGACTTTTCGCCTGATAGTGTGGCCCAGGCGTGTTTTTCCCTTGCGCCGGAGCCCCCGAGCGGCCTCCAGTGCGCTGGGTTCGGCCTGCGATCGCCGGGCCAAAAACCGGCCCGAGTCGGCGGCTTTCGGCGTCTTGGGGGCGCGAGTGGGGTTTTTTTCGGTGCTGGCGCGTAAAAATGCGCCTGGGGGGCCTGTTGGGGCGCGGCTGGAGATGCTCTCTTATGTCATTGTCACATAAAATGTTCACCGCTGATAGTGAATCCATCTCAACAATAATGGGAAGATCTTTACGTTGGATAGCGAGAGACAATCCCTCCATGCACGCACTTAATTCTGCTTCAAGGCCATCTATGAAGTTAAGTAATTCCATGTAGGAAGAATAAATGATTGTGCCATTTGTATCCTGAAGAACCCTGCCAGCTCCTGTTTTGCCATCATCCCTAGATCCGTCGGTATTAAGCTTCAGCCATCCTGGCGGAGGTGGGAACCACCTCACCGAAGACTTTGGTTTTGGTATTTCATGTGAACTCTTGGCTAGCGGGGCATATGATATTAATGCTTTGCCTTTCACTGATCACAAATGGAATTTTAGGCGATAGCAATCATCGAAGCCAAGTAGCTGCAAAGGAATCGGCAGGACACATGCATCGGTGCAGGGGCTTTCTCATGTACTACTTCATTTCGGTTATGCCAGCTCCTCCAGAAAGTGAACAACACCATGGCCCGTTCAAACTGTACAAGTGGGCGCAAAACCTCAAGCAACTACTCAACTCCAATATAGGATATCTCCCTTAGTTTCAGCAAGGGCAAAATCTCAATCATGCACTCCCAAAGTTGGACCACGAGGGGGCAGCGGGGCATATGAATTACTGCTTTGCCTTTCACTGGATCACAAATGGAATCTTGGTCGATAGCAATCATCGAAAACAAGGAGCTGCATAGGAATCAGCGGGACACAGTCATGGGTGATGGGGCTTTCTCATGTACTACTTGATTACGGTATGCTAGCTCCTCCAGAAAGTGAACAACACCATGGCCCATTCCAACTCTCCCAGTGGGTGCAAGACCTCCAGCAACCACTCAACTCCAACATAGGATATCTCCCTTAGTTTCGGCAAGGGCCAAATCTTACTCATGCACTCCCAAAGTTGGATCACGAGGGGGTAGTGGGGCATATGATATTACTGCTTTGCCTTTCACTAGATCACAAATGGAATCTTGAGCGATAGCAATCATCGAATCCAAGTAGCTGCATAAGAATCAGCGGGACACAACCATCGGTGTTGGGGCTTTCTCATGTACTACTTGATTACGGTATGCCAGCTCCTCCAGAAAGTGAACAACACCATGGCCCATTCCAACTCTCCCAGTGGGTGCAAGACCTCTAGCAACCACTCAACTCCAACATAGGATATCTCCCTTAGTTTCGGCAAGGGCCAAATCTTACTCATGCACTCCCAAAGTTGGATCACGAGGGGGTAGTGGGGCATATGATATTACTGCTTTGCCTTTCACTAGATCACAAATGGAATCTTGAGCGATAGCAATCATCGAATCCAAGTAACTGCATAAGAATCAGCAGGACACAACCATCGATGTTGGGGCTTTCTCATGTACTACTTGATTACGGTATGCCAACTCCTCCAGAAAGTGAACAACACCATGGCCCATTCCAACTCTCCCAGTGGGTGCAAGACCTCCAGCAACCACTCAACTCCAACATAGGATATCTCCCTTAGTTTCGGCAAGGGCCAAATCTTACTCATGCACTCCCAAAGTTGGATCACGAGGGGGTAGTGGGGCATATGATATTACTACTTTGCCTTTCACTATCACAAATGGAATCTTGAGCGATAGCAATCATCGAATCCAAGTAGCTGCATAAGAATCAGTGGGACACAACCATCGGTGTTGGGGCTTTCTCATGTACTACTTCGTTTCGGTTATGCCAGCTCCTCTAGAAAGTGAACAACACCATGGCCCGTCCCAGCTCTCCCAGTGGGTGCAAGACCTCCAGCAACCACTCAAGTCCAACATTGGCGCTCTCCCTTAGTTTCTGCAAGGGTTCAAATCTCTATTTCCTTAGAGCCTTGTTCTTAATCCTAAAAAAACTTGTTATTACTACTCTATTTTTCCAACTTTACAATTGCATGCAGTGTTTCCTGTCGGAAACAATGAGATGACATGTACATCATTTAACCATTGGCTCTTTTTTGCGGAGAGGGGTTGAAAAGGGATATAGGTGGCGACGAGGGTATGTTCACTAGCCCTCCCTCTCTCGAGAGAAGGAGGAGTGGGGTAGCGGGAGATGTTGGTGGTTGTGTCGTCTCTTGCGTGATGTGAAAACGTGGTAAGGGATGATGCTGAAAGTGCATCTAAACCCCAAGGTGGATTTTGGTAATTCATGTCAATATATCTCAAAAAGTTAATGATATCTTAAAGTATATTTTAGAAAAATTTCTTGTAGTTACAACATTGAAATGGAAGGTGACCCCTAAAAAGCTTAAGAACAAGTGTTAGACAAGTCAAAGATTTTGCATTTTCATTTTAGTGATCCAAGATCACATTTAGTTCTTTAAAATCTTAACTTTTTCATGTAACTTGCTTAAAACCATTGTCCTTACTACCCCCTCCGTCTAGATACATCCATTTGAGTAACAAGTAATAACGATCAGATGGAGTAGTCTTTTTTTCTAACTTTAGAATTGCATTTGGTGCTTATTTTTGTTTTTAAATAGTTTGGATAACTTACCACATGTGCCACATGGTGATTTGGCGCCACATGTGTCGTTGGTTTTTGATTTGCTTGGTCCTCGCTCAATGAGATGGAGGGGACTCGGAGGAGATATAGGTAGCGACGAGGGGTATAGGTTCACGAGTCCTCCTTCTTTCGACGAGAAGGACGAGTGGCGTAGTGGGGGATGTAGGTGGCATCGTCTCTCGTGTGATGTGTGAACACAGCAAGTAATGATGCTCACGCCTATTGTCTGAGGATAAAGCGTAATGGTAGAGGGTGCAAACAATGGTCTTGTGTCGCCTAGTAAGGAATGAGTTAGTACCCATGACACCATGTTTTGCTACATGAGTTGATGCCTTCTCATTGATGTCTTGGTAGGAAACATGAATAAGTAAAGAGCAATGTTACACCTACGTACAGTTTCTACATAATTCATCTTACGGGCTGATGTGGAGCAAATCAATTAGGTCTGACTTTTCCGTGGGAACTTCTGTAATGCCAACTAGGCTTAGGAACAATGGGAGGAGAGAAAGGACAAGAAAGTGTGCCTTAAGAGCTATGGAGGAAGAAAAGCTTGTGTAGATCGATGATGGTGGCAAAACCACATTGATATGACGAGATGATGTGTGTCTCAGTCCATCGTTAATGGCCAAAGTGGGATATGATTGAAATTGGTTGAAGGAGCAGAGAATAGTTTTATGGTTCATGTGTAGCTTAATAAAAAATATACTAACACATTTAATGCTGGCTTTGCCGAGCAAGAATCAGGCCGTCCCGGAGGACCATCATTTCCGTCATCCTTTGGAGAATCGGTGCCTACTCCCTATGAGTGGTCAACACATTGTCCGGTCATATCCTCTCTAACCAAATACTCTCTCTGTATCAAATTATAAGCGTTTTTGACATTGTCATAGTGCCAGAAGATGTCTTATATTTTGATACAGAGGGAGTAGAATGTATGATGCTATATATGTTCCATAAACTGCAATCGTTAAAGTGTCATATCCATATGTTTTATTATGATAGTATCGATCTATATCTTTTTTAGATCATGCTACACGATGCATTTCTCCGGTCATGCTATGAGGAGATATCCACCACGAACACGGCGGCGATGTTTGATTCTCGCTTCACAATGATTATATGAGACCTGGCGCTTCCATGTGTTTTTTGTTTTCATACTTAGAAACATGACTTAAACATAAGACGCGCTCATGCCGGTACACGCATATTTTGGACCTTAGGGTGCAAAATAAATATATATAGTTCTCTTCTCAATAGCGACTCCCCAATCACCAGACCAAGCCCTACAAATGACTGTGGCGAGAGGGTGTGATAAGGCAGGGAGTTCTCGCGCCTCGATGGCGTAGATAGGCGCCCGGGCTCGCTGGCAATGGAGCGGATACGTGGGTCAAATTGGTGGAGTAGGGGCAAGCACGGTGGGGAAGGGGCGCAAGTGTGAGCCTGAGCGAGGCCCATGTCTCGGCGCATCAAAGTGACCTCTCCATTTCAATTATTTTGAGATACTATTCATTTTTAGAAGATCAATTTAATTTACTTTCAAATGACCATTTCATATTATTCAAAAGTCATGTTTCATTTTAAATTCAATTATTTTCAAAATATCCATTTCAATTATTTTCAGAAAACCCATTTCACATTTTTTAAAGACATTTAAATTACTGAAAATTACATATTTCGGTAATTTTAAAATATCCATTTCAATTTTTTTTGGACAAGCGGGATGCTGAAGAGGAGCAAAGGCGGCAGGCTGAAGAGGAGAGAAGAGAGAAGGAACGAGAAGAAACGAACGAAAGGTTCAAGCTGCTCAAGCAAAAACTAGAGGTAGACCATTCTCTAAATTTAGCCCCATTCATTATATAGCGATAAACAATGCTCACATGACTCTACTCTTATATGCTCTTATGCAATCTCAAGGCGGTGGAAATGATGCCCCTCCTCCTCCTCAAGGCGGTGTATGAAGATGTGAACTTCTGTGTGATGTGCATGTGTTTTGCAATATGTGAACTTCAATGAATTAACCCTATGTATGAATATGTTAAGTTGTGTGTGATGTGCTCGAGCAATTTTTTTGCTCTATGAACTTGTATGAAACAATGGCCTATGTGAACTAGTATTGTTACCTTATGTGAACTAGTTTAAATTATGACTATGTGTGTGATGTATTGCTCGAGGAATTTCTAGGGAGTTCCTAGCTCCCACATTCATTTGATATGGTAACATTTGTTGTACTGAAGATATAGACAGAAAATGTATCTAGTTGTTTTTAGTTGCAGGGATTAGATATATAAGAGACAGCTTCACAATAGAAGCAATGGGACATATTTCCGAGAGCAACACTCCGAAACACTCACTTTCACGAGCGCGACTCTTCGAAAAGGGGTCGAGAGCCAAACACCTGGCATATACGAAAATCCCAGTAGTGATTGGTCCATTTAGCTTAATTTTGGGAGTAATTGATATGTTTTTAGCATCCCTCTGAACATATCAATGACGAGAGAAGATTGCAAGTTGTTTGATCCTGCAGACTGTTGGAATTAATCTTGACATGTACCACACACATGCATGTGTGGATGATGCGTGTGTAATGCATGGGTTAGTGGCCGAGTGATTTAATTTGGCCAAGTTGGTTAGACAGTTAGAGTAGCAAAATGTGCATGGTGAGTATGCATGAGTAGTTAGTGGGGAGTATCATATACTAGTATCATGCATATGATAATAGTGTATGATACTACCTCATAGTGCATAGTATCATAAAGTAGTATCATAGATGATCATATTTATTGTCATGCATGACACAAAGTAGTATAACATTTAACATGATACGGTATCTACCTATGTTACTCTAACCCCCTCTCTCTTCTTTAATTGTGTGCCACATAAGCATGTTTGCTAGTCCCAAGTGCATGTTACCGGTTATGTTACTTCCACTATAGCCAGCCTTAGAAGCAGTCAGCATGCATGCAGCCGTTTCCTTAATTTGCCGCGTTTATTTTTGCTTAAGTCAATGAGGTTGTTAGCAGATAGCAGTCATAGTCAAGTGGATGTGGAGAGATTACAGGAGGCGTTGCATGGCTTGGGACGTGGATAACTTGTTAGTGGTTATTGCATGCAGAGAGTGGATAGGAGTAGTGGCGTGAGTTGCATGGCAGGATTGCCTAAGCTTGTGCATAAATACTTCTACTGAGTAATGAAAGGTGTGTGGGCAGAAGAAACAATGTAGCCACGGTGGGCATCAAGGAAATGACTCTCGGCAAAGATATTGTGTCTTCTCCTTGGTGTATGCCTGCATGTGTGTGTCCTTGAGAGAAACAAAGAGAGACACAAGTGAGTTCGTGAGAGGCAACACCGAGGAAGAAGAAGAGGGGTTGCGAGATGCAGCGCCAACAATTGGTATCAAAGGGAATCCTAGCAGTTATCTGAGGTTTTGGTGAGGTAGATGACGGCTGGCTGTATATGTCCTATCATATGATTTTGCTTACACACCTCAGCACCAAATGTTTATTTTGCTGCCTTGATAAAAGAAAAAGGAAATTTAGGCTAGCGGTGTCCATATAGTTTTTGTCCAATGACTGCCACAAAGTTAGATTATATTCATGTGCATTGGTGAGGGTTTATAATTGTTAGTTACTACTTCCTAAATATCCAGTTTATTGGATTCCCATTTGTGTCAAGATCTATGACAATAGGAGATCTCACGAGGAAATGATAGACTGTATGATTTACTGAGCACAGAGTGACACAAAGAGGGCATCATGATATGCTAGAGGGGTTGAGCGCGCTTTGCTACGCCGTTAGTGTTGTTGGGTTTCTTAAAAAAAATACTCACTCTGTTTCAAATTATACGGTGTATTATTTTTTTGAAAAATCAAACCTTTTAAATTTGATCAAATTTGTAGAGAAACATATCAAAATCCATAATATCAAATTAGTACGATTAGATTCATCATGAAATGAATTTCCATACTTTTTTGTTCAATATTGTGGATGTTGATATTTTTTGCTCTGAACTTGGTCAAAGTTAGAGAAATTTGACTTTTCAAAAAACTGATACCCCTTATATTTTGAAATTGATGGAATATTAATTTGGCTGCTGGGGAAGATGATGGAGTTGCCACCTCATTGGCTCTATGTAGTTTTTTCTATTTCATTTTTTTAATCACGTTGAGGTGGACTATGCGTTTTGATGAACATTTGCTATAATTTGATATTTCTGTGTTAAAAATGAATTTGAATTGCGGAACTTAAATTTTGAATTTGAATACCGTTGAACTGTATGCATGAGTTCTCTGGGGTGACCGCCGTTGGTATCAATGAAATTCCATTATCCAAATAATATAGTCTGGGATACACAAAAGAAACAAAGCTGTTCATAACATGGCGAGCTACGAGTTCGATAGATCGGTCTGGTCTATTTTACAACATGGCGGTGCATATGGTGTCGCAACAAAATTTTGGTGAAGCTTCATCACAGCACCTTGTAATGAACAATCCCCGCCACGCAGTTCCTTCTATAGTCAAGGAGATGACAAACAATCATGTTTAAACGAGTGAGTCAAGGACCTGACAAACAATCATGTTGAATTAACGATTGAGAAAATAACAGACAATGAAGCAGGCTGGTTTACCTTCCAGAAATCCCAGCAAGTTCAGAGAGAAGCACCATTGACACCGTAATCAACTGAAAGATGTGGTTCTCCACTGATGGTGATGACAGAAGGAACAAACATATGATTTACGCTTGGCCTGCAAGCATAAACTGGTGATCCACAGGGGTTGCCCTCATCCCGAAGACGGCCCATCACTGAAGCAACCATAGAATATGCCTGCAGAGGGCCTGCTTACATTAGCATCACATTGACGGCGTGTCAACTCTGAAGATAACATGATTAATAGTAGAATACCTTATAAAGCACTGGTAAGAAGTGTGCTCGGCACCCCAGCCATTAAACAGTTTCTGTATTTCCAACAATTTTGACCTTTAGCTTCCCTGCTGCTAGAGACTTGCAGTGATCATTAAACACCTTGCTGCAGTTGCTGATATCCAGTTCCTGCAGCGAGAGTGGAAGGCCCTGTTCAGGCAGCCTTGAGATTCCCAAACAACCATTGATCTTCAACTTCTTGAGCGAAGGAAGCCGGTGCAATGCCCCTGGGAGATATTTGAGATCATGGCAATCCCGGAATTCCAGCTCTTGCAAGGATGTCAGGAGCTGAAGCCCTCTCTCTTGCTGCTCTGTTAGTCTGGTCACAAATTCACATTTTTCAAGTTCTAGGCGTTGGAGGGAGGTGAGTTGCTTGCAGATTGACACAGTAAAGACAGAAGGGTCATCAATCACAAGCCTTTCTAGTCCAGGGCATAAAGACAAATTCTCCAAACATGGAAGCATGCCAGGGGATCTGAATACTTTGAAATGCCTAAGGCTGTCAAGCAATTGCAAGCTCTCTAGTGCAGCGAGTGATCTACAGTTTACAATTATCAACTCTTCCAGTGCCATGCAGGTACGCAGCTGTAGAGATCTCAGACTTGGGCTGAACCACACCTCCATTTTTTTGAGGCAGCTCACATTCTCTGGAAAACAGGGCTGCAGCATTTCTGGTGAATCACCACGGATCTCAAGTTCTACAAGTGATTTCGGCAGGAGCCATCTTCCGTTCATCTCATCATCATTTCCATCTTTATCCACCAAAGATGAGAGCAGCCCGGGGCATCCCCAGATTGTTAGCTTCTCAAGGCAGGTAAATCTAGACAAGCCTTTGTTGTTCCCGCAAAATACTAGACGAGGGCACTCCCGAATCGACATCCTCTTGAGAGAGGACATGAGATTCGGTGGAAGGCTTAAGAGTCCATCTTGAGCAGAGCTTGTAAAAAATGTGTCATTTAAACCTCCTGATGATGAATCCACTGGAACTGAGGTACAATAAGATTGAATGTTTTCTTCCTCTTCTATCGCTAACTGTGTTATTCCTGGACAATCCTCTAAAAGCAATTCTGCTAGGGCCAGCACATATCCCAGCATCAAAGACAGCCACTTCCCTACTATTCCACAACACTTAATTCTGAGAGTGACAAGAGATGGGAGGGGCTTGCGATCTGCAGCTGTCACATCTTCACGGGTATGCTCTGGCATAACTTTTGAGGAGAAAAGTTTTCGACAGCAGCATATTTCCAAACTCTTTAAAGAAATAAGTTGCACTAATTCTGTGAATGAAATATACACTAGATTTTGGCAGCCGTCTATACGCAAGTATCTGAGGCCCCTCAGGTTGTGGAATGCCAAAATTTCACGATCCAGTACAGTCATCATGTCCGAAGAACTATCAAAATTATCATAGCCCTCACTCCTGGATCCAATTGTTAGTGTGTCACCAGATGACACCTCTATCCTTGGGAGTGTTGGGACATCGACGATGGATAGTTTGGAAATGGTAATTGAAGGAGGAAGGGGACGTGGCACCAATAAGTTAGGACATCCATGGATAATGAGTTCCCTAATACTGGGCAACCAAGATTTCTGCTTGATTATAAATTTCTGGGAAACCTCAAATAGAGGAAATATCTTCAGTGCAGGACACCTCTTGATGTGCAGAAACCTTAAATTGGAGCTCAAGTCCAGAGTGGAAATGCAGGAACACCGAACCAACTTTGGCATTTGAATTAATACCAGCTCCTCCAACGAAGGAAATGATACTTCTGTAACACTAATCATTGCCATCAACTTCAACGTTCTGAGAAACGGAAGCTGTACAAGAGAAGGAAATATTTCCAATTTTCCACAACTCTCTATATGAAGAGTCTGCAAAGAAGTAACTGAGATACTGTCGGCAAGCCAAGTTGGGAAGAGTTGCCCACTGTACCCAGATATCTGCAGATGCTTTAGGTTAGTGGGTGGTTGAAGGCCCTCAAGAACCTCTACTGACAACCAATCATTACCAGAGCTCAGGTCACTATCATATTCATCATCTGGCGAGGCACCTTTCCAGGACAAGTGCAGTTTTTCCAAGTGGTTTTTGTCTCTGAGTCCTGCCCCGTAAGCCTCCTCTCGAGTTTTAACATTTTCAAGTTGAGACACCCCAAGTTGTACAAGCTCTTTCATGGACTGGAGTTGTCTTATCTCATAGCCACTGGAAGTTTGAACCACAAAATTGGGTAGCTCCTGAAGAGAAGTCAGGTTACCAATGTTAGCAATGGAAGAGTATGCCTCCTCTTCTGTAACAAGATGCCGCAACCTGAAAATATGGTCAATCCTGACAGGCATAGTAGGATTGGTGTATGAGCCAACATGTAATACTTCAAGATGGCAAAACTTGCTCAAAATTTGAGGCAAAGCCCCAAGCCCATCAGCAGCTTTGATGTCTAAGTAGCGAAGATGTTTCAAATTCACCAAACTGCACAGTAAAGGGTTTAAACCAGCAGGTGCTGCAGAAATTTGCAGCAGGCGCAAATTATGTGCCCCTTGGAATATATCTGGAGAGGATTTGAAGAAGAACATGTCATACTGCCCAATGAATACCAATGTCCTCAATTTCCACAGCGATGTACATCCGGCGAACATGTTCTTCTCAGACTTCTTATTGCTAGGTATGCTTGCATGTTGATCTGTGCTATATCCAGGATCACTTACTACTGACAAATGGCGTATAGTTGGCAGCATCTCACAGCACTGCAGGCCATCTATAGTTGCACACTCAGTTCTTGAGACAACCCTCGCAAAATCATGCATAAGACCGCAAATAACATAGCAAGTTTGACTACCTGGATAGGTGTCTTCTCTTTCAACTTGCTCAAAGAAGCCCAAGTTCACAAGATCAGCCAAATAGTCCATTCCTTTCTCCTCAAGCCTCTTACTTGAATTGTCACACTTCACATATCCCATTGAAATCCAAATTTGGACCAATTCCTCATCAAGGAACTGATACCTCTCGGGGAATATAGAACAAAATAAGAAGCATTGTTGTAAATGGTAGGGGAGCTGATCATAGCTACGCTTCAAAGAAGTCATTATGCCTCCATTTAGTTGCAGAGATTTCCAATCTTCGTTCTTCAGAATGTTATTCCAGTGATCAATGGTAAGGTTCATCCTTAATAGCCCGCCTACTGTTACAGCTGCTAATGGGTTTCCCTTTAACTTCTCTGCTATTCGCAGTCCAATGCTGCTTAGATTTTGATTGCTGCCATAGTTCTCATCACCAAATGCACATGATTTAAATAATGACCAAAATTCCTCATATGCTAAATCACATAACTTGAATGGTTCAACTGTACAGACAGTTTGTGCAACAGACAAGTTTCGAGTTGTCAAAAGAATCACAGTGCCCTTAGTGTTAGACTGCAAAGGAGCTAATAGTTGGCTCCATCTGCAGAGGTTGAAGTCATCCCAGACATCATCAAAAATAAGCAGAATCCTCTTTGATGTGATATGCATCTTCAAGACCTCCTGAAGCTTGGAAAAGCTGCATAGTCCTTCATGTGTTTGCTGAGAGACACAATCTAAGATCTCTTTTGAGAGTCTCACTTCATCAAAGTTGTTAGACACCGAAACCCATATCCTTTGGTCAAAGCGCTCTGCCATGGTTGGATCATTGTATACAAGCTGAGCAAGAGTAGTCTTCCCAATTCCTGCACTGCCTACAATAGGAAGAACATATAGACCATCGGGTTTGTATTCTCTCATGAAATTTATGATGTAGTCCTTCTCTGCAACTCTTCCATAAACTTTCCTTGGAACAACACTTGATGTTCGTAGGTGTTGATTCGATGTTTTACTTGGATACTGATTTGAGCTTGCAACAAAGCCTGTTCCATGTAACTTGAGAACCTTAATCAGAACCCTTGATGTGCCTTGTAACAGGCGAGTTATTACTCGTATCCTATGCGAATATTCAACCTTGTTCCAAAATTGTGTTTTAGCTTTGGTCGCGTGTGTTGACTCGTCATCCATTCTCTTCCTTTTTGTGTGGCGTGAATCACCAAGTGCAACAGTTTCACCATTTCCTGTACCACCAGTGCTGCTGCCAGAAAATATAAAAATAATTGTTGGTTATCGAAATTGTACAGATGCTGAAATGAACAAAAATTCACAGCCACATCCAAAGTATTCATCAGACGTCCTCAAAAAAAAAAAAAAAACATCAAATTCCTGTGGCCAAGACATCACCAACCGATTTCATAATCCCTCTCTCCTTTTGTGGCCAAGGACATCACCGGCACGCTAAGCTAAACGTCCATCTACATGGAATCTTTCAGCAGGATGAGCATTATAGAATTCATTCATCCATCCACTCCCTCAAAAAAAAAAAAAAAAAAAAAAAGAAGAAGAAGAAGAATTCATCCATCCTCAGCAACCAAATCCCCCTTTCCTGGTACCGAGTTGAGGCAAAGCAGCGAAAGGGGCGGAGACCATGTGGTGGCTCTGGAGACTAGGAAATGATTGCATTTTGTATACGGCCGTGGATGCTTGGTGGAGCCAAGGCGCACCGCATAGGCTAGACTCTACATTTTTTATTTTATTTTCGCTCTCCCTCTCTCTTGTTTTTTCTCTTTGCTTTGCCTTTCACTGTTGGCTGCAAAACTTTAGCACACCCCCCATCTTGGTGTCCTCTTCTAACACAAAATACGCATTTTGATGCATGATCAGGCACAAAAAAAGAAGAAGAAAAAACCGAATGAAGATGGAGAAAGGGGATCTGTCATGACATCAAGTGACCAAGTGCAAGCAATACCTTGAAGGAATAAGCGCCTGCTCAGCTGCTTCTTTCTTCTTGCCACAAGCCTCAGTACGGATATGGCGTTTCAAGCCTGATGTCCCGTATTTGGATCCACAGTTGAGCTCTGAGCCACATTTCACGCATTTAGCTTTCGCGGGCCTTTCGAATTCATCTGCTTCCGAGACCACAAAGTATTGCCATACAGCAGATCGAGTCTTGGCACGCTGCCTACTCCGTATATCTCCATCTGTCCTTGACTTGTTATCCTTGTTATTATCCACCACCACTGCCCCATATATGCCATCATGCTGACTCAAGCCATCACCTGTGCCATAAAAAGTCGTATCAATACTAGTACAAGGCCCTACCCTTTTTGTCTGAATTAAAACACAGTTTCAGCTGCAGAGCAGAGAGTAGGATTACCCGGCGAATCTGCAGTAGAGGATTGGACCAACATGCCGGCGTGTGCAGATTGTACTGCCGTGTCGTTGCGCCCGACGACTAGAGAAGAAAGATAAACCATTGACTTAGAACCGTGTCTGCTGGCTGCTAATAATCTCATAAACGGAGGAGCTCACACGAGCACTAAAGAAAAATGTTGGATTTAGAAAGGCGGGGGTGAGCAGTTGAGATCAGGCCTCGTCGGCGTGTGATTGATAGCGCTTCTGTTGGGAAAACTAGAAAATAGCATGGATTTAACACAAAGTAGATCTGCAGGCAGGAAGGCAGTAGGCTTACCTAATGAAGCTGTAGCGGGCGGGCTGTCAAGGTTGAGGTCAAGGAGGCGGTGGTAGTCAAGCTCGTCCACCAAGTCGTCGGCGTCGTAGAGCGCGCCCTCGAGGCGGGCGAGCGGCTTGTTCCCGGCGGCCCTGTCCCTGACGGCAGCGCACACCATGTCCACCATCTCGACCTCCGACTCGAGCAGCTGGATGTCATGGCCAAGCCCCTGCCGGCGAATCCACGCCTGCAGCTGCGGGATGGACAGGGTTCCCAGGATGGTCTGCGCCAGCCACTCAGTCGCCCCCTCCATTGATTCTCGCTCCAACTACTCGTAGATGTAGAGGAGGGGAAGAACACTCATAGTACTTGTTTCTTTTTTATATCAAGAGTTTCTTTTTCTTCTGTCTGAGAAGAGACAGAGTCACAGAGAGGAATGCAGAGTGGTGTGAACTGAGAGAGTTTGTCGTCGTGCTGTAGTATAGGAAAAAGTCCTTGTCTTGGGCCGGGCCTCCAAACAGAGCCCAATCTCATCCATTGCCTCAAAGAAAAGAAAAGAAAAAAAAAACCTTCACAGATGGGAGCACGGAGAGGATTTTTCTTGTCATTTCATTCATTCCATATACAGTTACATAATAATGAGTAGCACGGAACTCACTGACGGAGAAGGACCTCGTCTTCGGATACACTAGAGCTAGTTTCGATCCTCCCACACATCAGATCAGAGATACTCCTGCTGCTACCTACCTCCGCACTCCAGAGTCCATAGAATAGGAACACATGACGCTTACAGATTCATTATTTCACAAAACCTACAATCCGTAAGCGCTAAATACGTACCACTAGGTTAATCCAACGCCCGAGCATGTATGTACAGGTTACATCACCTATCGATCGAGAGCAGTGTGTGCAGTGCGTGCAGCTACTTGGGGGGCGCCGTCGCCAGAAAGCCTCCGAATGCGAGCGCAATCACGAGCAGAAGCGGGAACACGGTGAGGATCAGGAGCGCCACCGCGACGCGAGGACGGAGCTCGGTCAGGGAGAACCAGATGCCCGCCAGTATGGGGACGGCGCCCCAGGCGGTGGCGCAGATGAGGGCGGCGTGGTACCCCACGGGGTGGCTGAGGAACATACCTTGTGGCCGGCGGAAGATGCACACCATGAGCCCCAGCAGAACCTCCACGCCGCCCGTCATGAACAGAGCGCGCGGCAGCTTCTCCGGGATGGTCCATGCATCCGCCATCCAGCCCAGGACGACGGCGATGAACTGGAAGAACATCTTGGCGCAGGCACGCAGGATGGGGTTGGGGAGAGAGACGAGAGGATTTGGGCCTTGGGATTTGGGCTTTGGATTTGGGACTTGTGGGACTTGGGAGAACGGGATGGCCGACGGGAGGCGTCTACTTAACACGCGTGGGACGGGACGGTGAGCAGGGACGGGACGGGACGCCAAATGGGACGGCCATGACAACCGGGAACCTTTACCGTTTCCTTGGTGCACTCAGGTCTGAAACCGTTCCAGTGCTGCACATCAGGCTACTTAGTTTGATTGATGCTTTAGCTCCGCCGGGCGTAGACTAATATTCCTGGATGGACCGACTGTGGTGCTCACGCGTCCGGTTACTTACTTACTTTGATGATGCTTTAGCTCCGTCCGCCGGGGAAATCCCCGCAAAAAAATAAAACAAAACTACTGTATTTTCTTTCACAAGTTTACCAAATGAAATTAAATTTTCTTACATTATCATACTAATATGAGCAAGAAAATCACGGACAATTATCTAGTAAGCACAATATAAACACAACATGATGGAACAGTGAAATCCAAAATTAAGAGTCTCACTTGAAATTTCAGTTGAACATGGGAAATAATAACAATGGAGCATCAAAGTGACCGAATTCAGAACTAGACCTTGACTGCTCACACACAAAAAAACACTTAATTAGTAACATATCAAGTACAAATTGTGTAGTAATAAATAAGTCAGGACCTTTAACTTTCTCAAATTGTTTCCTACGCTTCTTTAATGCCCTAAAAAGCGATCAATTATATCATCATTGGTAACATTCCTCATTTCGTCTTTATCCACATGAAAACGCTCTTGCAACTATAGCAGTGGCAACAGACAATACTAATGGTAGATTCAAAAAGTGGACAAACCAAGGGAGAGCAAATGTGTGTTTCTTGTGTGCACCATTTTTATGAGAGAGCTCGTGAATATTACTTAAACAGAGAAGCAATCATCTACTCAGACTTCAACAATTTAAAGATGAATGTGATGTTTAAGGTCCCTCACGCTTCCATCATCAAAATAGTTTGGATAAAGTTTAGCTACACTTATCAAATGCTCTAGATTATTATCACACAATGATTTTTTAGTTCGGAGCTATCAAGCAGATAAGTAGTTCACAGAAAATCACTGAAGCAACTATCAAGTTCTTCAACCAACCAACCAATGACATCATTACAGAAATCAATTTCATAATGATGCTTGTCGGTGGTATGTGCTTTTTTTGGGTGTGGCTTTATTGGATTCACGTATTGGTATTTCATTTGAGAGAGCATGGTGCCCCCATGTGTGGTTTTGGTAATTGATGACATTCTCTACGGACTAATGGTTGCCTTGAGTTATATTCATAGGATTTGTCCATAGGCATTTCTTGAAGTCCATTTGTTGGTTTCAACGAGTTTATGTGTTGACCAAGGTGCTATTCAAGGAATTATCCAAAAATTGTTCACAGAGAAGACATGATACAAGGTTGATCAAGACTAAGTCAAAGAGTGAACCAAGTTGATCAACACACAAAGCGTACAAGATGTACCGAGTGGGATCAACTGATCCCATGGTATGGTAAGCATTGTCCATTATGCTTCGTGTACTAACCCATAGTCTACGTGAGAGTTCTATGTGGGGTTAGGTATGTTTCCATGGGCTTGCGTCAAGAGGAAGATCTCATGCAACCGATGGGGGGATGACATCAAGTGGTGATTGTCATCAAGATTGCGGTGTGCAAGTTCAAGTGGAGCATCACGGAGAGATCATGCTTGAAGCTTGCCGTCCATTGTGGTGACAATGGACTTGTGAAGATGTGCGGAAGAGTGGCTCACCCATAATGGAGTATGAGGGAGTAATTAACTAGTCTTCATCGAGCCAACACAATCAAGAAAGGTGGTCCAACTTGAGGAAGTTAAGATCATCATCGTCTAGCTCAAGTGGAATGTGCAAGGGAAAGGTTTGCCCTTGATAGGTTTTCTATTTTACGGGTCTCATGGTGGTAGTTGGGAGACCGGGTTATAGGGTCAATTGTTGTACTATCAAGGGGGGATCTCAAGTGAGTAGCTTGATCGTATCGTTCGTAGAGAGCTCAAACCATTGCAACCTTGCATCATCTTTCTTGGTTCTTGTTTGGTGTTTCTCTTTGTGATTTTCTGAGCTTATGGTCGTCTTCATGACAAGCTCGAGTTCATCGAAAACGGAGTTCACATATGCATCTTCTATGATGCTTTTCGATGATGGAGTTTATGCCGGTTCTTCACCGATGGAGATTTCACACCTATATATCATAGGCATACTCCCCTGCCACTTCTTACTATAACCAGTTGTTGTTGGAAAGTACATGTCGTCATCTATCCAACAAGCTTGAGTTTGCTCTATTCGGAGCTCGTTTGTAGAAGTTATGGTAGTTCAGGTTTTACTGTTTCCATCTGTTTTGCTTGGGCTTCTTTTTTTGCACTTCCGCGGTAGTACCGCTTATAAGCGGTACTTCTGCTGTCCAGTATCGCGGCCATTACCGTTGCTTCTAGGGACTTGACTTTTTGTGTCGGGTTGCACGACAGTAGAACGGTGTGGGAGCGCTAGTACCGCTTATAACCGGTAGTACCGCCCGCCCAACTACCGCTCCACTTCCGATTATCTAGTTGCTTCTGGTTCTGTCGCACTCTCAACGGTAGTAGGGCGGCAGTGGGTGCGCGGTACTACAACTTATGAGAGGTAGTACCGCTCACACTAGGCGGTAGTACCGCTGTTGCGGTATTGACGCACTCCACTGGCCTGCCCTATCTCCATAGGCCCCTAAGCTGCAACCCCGGTGGTAGTACCGCTCCGGCAGCATTACCACCTTGTGGCTCCTCGCCATTGCAATGCTCCGCGAGTACTACCGTCGGAGCAGTAGTACCGCTCTCCTAAGCGTGTTGTGGGCATAACCGTTGGATTTGGAAGGGGGTCTTCTTCCCCAATGGACCTTATCCCTCGAGCTCGTGTTTTGCCCCCATTGTTGACCTTCTTCAAGCTTGCTATCTCTCAATCCCTCCAATGATTCTTTCTAGTTCTTAAGGGAAAAGAGAAAGGAGATCTAGATCTACGTTTCCACCAATCACTTTCTCCTCTTTGTGAGGGGAACCCCTTGGATCTAAATCTTGGAGTTCTTTGTGTTCTCTTCTTCATTATTCTCTCATTTTCCTTCGTAGCATTTGTTGTTGTGGTGAGATTTGGGAGAGAAGGACTTGGGCACTCCGTGTGCCCTTGCCATTGCATTTGGTGCATAGGTTTGAGTTCTCCATGGTGATACGTGGAAGTGATGGTGAGAAGTTTATTTCTCTTGGGTGTTTGGGCACCCTAGAGCTTGTTCCTCTTGGGTGCTTTGGTACACGAAGGTTAGTGCCACGGAGCTCAATCATTGTGGTGAAAAGCTCCGGGACAAGCTTCAGGGTCTCCAATTAAGTTGTCGAGATTTCCCCGAGCGATTTGTATGGGTTCCGGTGACCGCCCCCAAGGGTTGCCAAAGTGTACGGATCCGGTGATCACCCCCAAGGGTTGCCAAAGTGTACGGATTTGGTGACCGCCCCCAAGGGTTGCCATTTGTACGGGTTCGGTGACCGCCCTCAAGGGTCCCTTAGTGGAATCGCAACATCTTGCATTGTGCGAGAGCGTGAGGAGATTACGGTGGCCCTAGTGGCTTCTTGGGGGGCATTGTGCCTCTACACCGCTCCAAATGGAGATTAGCATCCGCAAGGGTGTGAACTTCGGGATACATCATCGTCTCCGCGTGCCTCGGTTATCTCTTACCCAAGCCCTTTACTTATGCACTTTACTTTGTGATAGCCATAGTGTTTCATGTTATATAACTTGTTATCACATAGTCGTTTATCTTGCTTAGCATAAGTTGTTGGTGCACATAGGTGAGCCTAGTTGTTTTAGGTTTTGTGCTTGAAAATTTAAATGCTAGTTTTATTGCACATTTGTTCAAGCCTAAACCGTAATTATTTTAAAGCGCTTATTCACCCCCGAGGCGACATCCACGATCTTTCATCTTCTCATCTTGGAAAATGTCATTCTTTTCACAAACGGCATATGCTTCACCTAGTTCTCCTAGATCATTCAAGGCCGCTTTGGTTGAATTTGCACAAATAGTGGTTCACAATGTCTATATTCTTTCATTTTGGGGCCAATAATAATGTGTTTGTGATTATCAAAGGACACAAGGTGTACGTAGAACACAAAATTAAATGACTTGAAATATAAAAAAGACCACACGATTGCATTCTGTTTTATCTCATCCATGTCTTCTTTTTCAACATATTTCTATCACTTTGATAACTATAACCATATCAATCAACTACTAACAGTCTTATAGCGAGAATGTGATCAAGTGTCCCTTGGTTTCAAGAGTTAGAGCATCTACAACTAGAGGGCCCATATCCTCCCCAAACATATAGGCGGCCTGCCCGACCACTGCCCGGACAGAAAAAGGTCAACAAACCAGACCTGGCAAACTCAGCCCATATGTCCGGGCTGACCAGCACCCTCATACCCATCCAATATGTGGGGCAAATATGGGGACGCCGGGAAGCGTCTGCTATATCGGACTAACGGGTGGGGCCCAAGATGAATCTCCCCAAGACGTCCCTAACCTATCCCAACTTGCCCTCTTCCTCTCCTCTTTTTGTCTTGTTCGCACAACTTCCACCCAAGCTCTGTCGTCGTCCTGAACACACAGCGTCGCCACCAGACCCAAGACCACAATGTCGTCGACCGTGTCGCCACTTGACAAGGTCACCGTGACCGGACGCCACCCTAGTAGGAGCAACTCTTTCGGACATACACCCCACGCGTTGTGTGTTTGATAAAATGTCTAAGCATTTGTTTTTATTCTCTTGATCATTTGTAGTTCACCTATGTATTCTTCGTCGAATAATGAGTACGGAAACAAGGACCTTGAGGAATTCATATACAGAGAGTTCGTTGATTAGTCGGATTCGGATGATGAAATGATGATGATGATGGGTGAGCATCCAGGAAGAATTGGAGAAGCGGGAGAAGAATGTGTTCAAGCTCAAGGGTTCAAGAAAGGGTGTGATAGTTTTCTTGCATGGTAGGATCACTGGCGCAAGGCTTCTCTATAATTACTACTTCAAACTGGACCCAACATACTATGAAGATTTCTTTCAACATCGCTTCCGGATGAGAAAAGATTTGTTCTTCCGTGTAGTGAAAGGATTGAAATGGACCTAGAGGGGGTGAATAGGTACATTTACAAATTGTAATTCTTACTTAGCAGTTTAAAGTGAGCCTAACAACTGCAAAGGTGATTCTAGCGCTAGCGATATAATCAACAACAACTAATTCGAAGACAAGAAAGCACAATATGATTTAACAAGTAAACTCAAGAGACAAATAACCACGTGTAAGGAGCTAGGGTCAGGGATAACCAAAACTCTGGAGACGATGATGTATCCCCATGTTCACTTCCTTGGAGGGAAGCTAATCAACATTGGAGGGATGGGTATTCCCATGAAGTCACTTCAACACCATGGAGACTTATCCTATTCTCCTTGAGATATCGCAGTGAATGCAATTCTCAGCTACTAATAGTAGGCCTTGAGGCGGCCTCCAAATATTCACAAACTTTTCGGGGTCAATCACAACAACAGATTCCTCACCGGAGCACTCCTACCGCCTAGGAGTCTCCAACCTCCAAGAATAACAAGATCAATGGGGGAAGCTCAAGTGTTGCTCAAGTCAAAAATTTCTTTGGTCAAGAGAAGGGGAAGGAGTGGATCTATCACTTGGTGCATTTACTCTAAAGAACTCTCTCGAATCACTTCAGGATCTAAGATTGAGTGTGAGAGAGAGTGAGAGGGAGCACTTGTGTTCTTCGAACTGATTACTTCCTTTGGTGATCCGGAAATGGAGCAGGAAGGATTCTCGCCTTTTTCCCCAGAGGTAACCTGAGTTATCGAACCCACGAGAGGACGATGCCCTTTAAGTTAAGGTCTCAAACAAGCTTTTGCTAGAATTAATTCTCGCCTTTTTCCCCCCAGAGGTGACCCTGAGTTATCGAACCCATGAGAGGACGGTGCCCTTTAAGTTAAGGCCTCAAACAAGCTTTTTCTAGAATTAATTCTAGCTTTTAACTGGATCGTAAATCAAGATGACACGGAAAGAACCCTTAAGATGTGCCAGGACGATAATAAAAATAGGCATGTGTATGAGGACTTATGATTAGAATCATATATTCGTGCCAGGACGAAAAATGATATTGATTTGTGCTCTGGAAGTCATCCATAAGATGTGCTTCTCATGTATCGAAGTAGGGATGTGTCCAAATTATGTCTTGACCGACACGCGTCCAGCATCAAGAGTCAGTTGTCCAACTGAAGGCCCTATCTGTCGAGCTGGGTTGCCCCAATAATTAAGATTGCAATATTCACACAAAAGCATTTGGCTTTTAATGACCACACCTCTTAAATCCCCAGAGATAGGGTCTATATTACTATACTAAACCTTTCTGTCACTTTTGTTCAAAATAACACTTCACGGTCTCCCTGGTCTTAGCCTCTCCATGGCTCACTCTCCATGATCCTGGGTATATGCAGGGACGAAGAACGCGAACAAGACAAGAGACAACTACAGAACAATTTTATGTTACACATACGAGATGTTAATTCAATGTACTTCCGTTGATCCCTCCAACAAATACATAAGGTTGCAAGGCTCTTGCCTCAACCCATAACCTTACCGAACTACTCACACATGGAGATCAGATCACATGAAGAACACATCGAATAACGTATCATGAAGATTGATTGGTTGATAATATGTTTCACAATGGATGTCGTGTGTGATAAACGATTACAAGTATGACTAGATTGTTGAGAACTATGCTGGTGGAGAAGGTTGTGGCTATGGAGATGGGAATGGTGGTGTCTAGGGTTGATGGAGATGGCTATGGTGATGATGATGAAGACTAGCTTCTTCTGCAATGTTTTGTTGCTCATTTGGCATCGGCCCCTTTATAAAGGTTGTTCAGGTGGATCATACACCTTGGTTTCCACGCGATACGACTGCTCATACGAGCGAGCGCAGTCGTATGAAACACCGTATTTTGCTATGTTTCTTTTGGCGAGCCTCCCACTTGATCTCCTTTGTCTCCACTTTACTGCTTTCCATATATTGGCTTGATTTCGTCCATAAATAGCCCATTTCCCGTGGAAACAAAATAAAGATAGGATATTTGGAATCCCATGCATTCATTAGTCATGAGTGGCAATATCAGAGCGGATATCTCGGTTTTAATGAAATATATCAGTTTAAACTCAGGTTAGACACTACTGCAGGATGCTGCTAACGCGACACTACGATCAGAGACCCTTCGACGAAACTGTGTGCGATGCCATAATCGCAAACGGTGGTGTAAAAAACCGTCAAAAAGGTGCAAAATGTTTGCGATGGAGGATGCATCACACACGGTTCAGATTTTAGTTGCGTGTGCGATGCAGGGCATACGGTTCAGCTCAATTAACTGTTTGCGATGAGGAGGAACAAAAGAAACGGGTAGCCAGATGAAGGTGTGTGCGATATACAACATACAGTTCACTCGGATGAACTGTTTATGATTAGGCAACACAAAAGAAACGATCAGCCAGATCAAGGTGTGTGCAATATATGGCATGCCGTTCACTCGGATGAACTGTTTGCGTTGAGACATGAGAACAGAAGCGTTCAACTTAACAAGATGTGTGTGTTGTGATACCCAGCAAACAGGTCTGTAATCGGAAACATGTGCGAAGACCGATAACAACACAGACGATTACTGCTAACAAGCCGTGTGTGTTGTGAGCAAACGATTGCTGGTATATAATTGTGAGTGATTGATGAAAACATCACCGACGGGTTCCATTGTTTAGTCTGTGTGCGATGTGATTTTCTTTGTCCGCACAACATCCACGCTCTGTCTGTAGAGCATCAACATATATACTTAAAAAGATAGCATTGCATAACCAAATTAAGCATACGATTACACAAGTGACTACACATATAACATTTCCACACACCAAAGTAAGCAATTACATGCATACTAAAGTAGGAGAAACGAGGATCTAATCATCTACTTATTGTTACGACGACGCTTGCTATTGCTCTGCTTCCGGCTGGATCCCTAGCCGTTTTGGGGAAGGATGCACTTCCTCATGTCAACGATCCGCATGTACATGTCGTAGCTCATGTACGCCTCCTTGGCCGCGTACATGACATGAGCTTTGTCGAGTTTCTCCATCCAGGCCGAGTGCCAGGCACGCTTGTCCTTGTTGCATGAATCCTTCATGTCTCTGTAGTAGGGGTCGATGATGGCCTCGGCGAGGTGAACCAGTGAGTCCCTCTCATGCTCCTTGCTGCCCCAGATCTTGTATTGGCCCTGGATGTCGACAAGATTCTGGCAGGCGATGCCCGAATTCTCGAGCGCCTTTACATCGTTGGTGATGTCCACCATAGCGAACATGTAGTGGGGGCTGTTGACAAACCTGGCGAAACGCTCGCAAGGCCTTGTGGCCAGGCAGTAGTGGTAGACGAGGACGTGGTGGCGCATGCACATCTGGGCGACGGCGACCTTGGGACGAGACCCGGCACGAGCGCGGGTGTACTCGAGGTCGAACCCGACCACCTTGTACTTCTCCATGATGTGGATGGAGTGCTCCACCCAGACCGGGTCGTTGGTGTACACCACCGAGAGGTCCATGAACCTTCTGTGGGTGTCCACCACGGCACGCATGGTGAACGGTTGCTCATCGTAGGCAGCCGCTCGGAGCACCGTTGGAGCTGCGCAGGATACCCTCTAAGAATTTATAGTGGTGGGTGTGCTTCTTGCAATGGTGGGGCGCGATCGAAAGGTTGAAGAGACACAAGGGTTAAATGGCTGCTATAATAAATGGGGGCCGGCCGGCCTGTAATCGTCAGGTCTTGTCACGGCGTTCATAGCGGAGGATTCCAGTGCACGCTTGACAACACCGCACCGCACGCGTGGGCTCGAAGAGGCGCCAAATGTATCGTCGGCGAGCCTGTTCCCGCGCTACCGCGATGTTTACCGCGCAAGCTTCCCGCCCGACTAGTTTGGCCACGCGTCGGCTAGAGGAGGGACAAATCATGGGCGTTTATTGGTAAAAAGCTTTGTAAAAACGAAGTGTGTGGAATGACTTCGGTCATAAGTTTACCCTTGGGTTGTGAGGTCAAAGTTACACAGAAGGGTGATGATGGACACTCGAGTGCGATAATTAATTCTATGCTCTACAGTGCACACGGTGGAAGAAACCAACTGTGTGCAATAATGTCGAAGATCGCAGTCGAGTTAGCTATACAGATCGTGTGCTGTGAGATCGACAAGGTAAACAGATTCAAGAATGGTTAATAAAATCTAAGACCATTGCATATTAAGGTCAAAATAGTGCTAGCAATATACGAGTCTCATACGATGCCATTTCAACGATTGTACCACAAAAGCTCGAAATATTACAAGGTTCAAATTCCAGAGTTATATGGCTCAAATTCGAAGATTACAAGGTTCAAACTGATATTAAAAATGAAATTTAGCTCATCGGCTGCAAACGCTCGCGCTGATCCGCTGAACATGGATATCAGAGAGGTTCAAACTAATATCACAGCTTCTAAGTCTAGTTTCGAAACCTCACAATTTTTGCAAAGGGGTCAGCCACTGAGAAGTCGTGTATGGGGTTGACACGATGACTTCCGGTTACACTGTCATCTGAAGTTCCAAAATGAAATTCAATATTTTTGGAGCCTATTCCATTCTGCCGCAGGCGCCGGCGCTGATCAACAAACCATTCATTTTTGCGAAATAAATGTAGGGCAAACCTCATTTCCTTCAGCACCCTTGCTCTGAGAACAAAGAACCTGGCGAATATGATCTCCGGTAAGGTCCGTCGGTAGGAGTTCAAAGTAATTTATGAGAGATGCAGATCTAGGCATTCGACGTGATTGTTATGTTGTATCACATTATCCACCACTGGGCCTAATCTTATCTGCAAAAGAAGAAAACGTGTTAGTGCCTACATGCAGTTTTGAACATTACTGCAGGCCTATTTGGTTTTTAGGATTTGTAAAAAATGCACTAACATGCCATCTTTGATCTGACATGATTAACATGGGCATTTGATTACATTCTAGAAAAATGTAGCCTTCTTCACAAGAGGTTGGAGTGGATGAAAAGTTCCCTAAGAAAACTAGTACAGATGAATCCAAAGGAGAAATGCTTATTGATTGTAACCATATGGATCAAGCAACCAATATGGGGGGGACATGAATGTACTGAAATCCTCCAAAAGAACCTTCCGAAATCGTACTACATTGTCATTGTAAACATGGAAAAAGGTGTCACAAATTGAACTCCCTTATGGTTAACATTTAACAGGAAAGGAACATCACCTCGATATATAGCTTCTTCAGGCACGGAAAGCATCTCAGGAAACTGACAACTTGCTCCAGGTTGGGGCCGATAGATTCTAGTGCCAAGACCTTCACTGTGCGCAGTTTCAGGGTCAAGTTTGTCAGAATCATTTTCTGAATGACAGACGAACAAACATCTTCAAAATTAGAAATAATGTTAATTTGTAGAAGGAGAGGTAGAATGCGGCTGTTGTACCTGAACGGGTGTGCATCCAATAACAAGTTCGGAGTATTTGTGAGACGAGTAGCCCACCACTATCAATTTCGGCGCAGAAATTACATTGATTCTTGTTGGACCTTCTTGATCAACTACAAGTAATCTCTCAAGTGCAGGTGTGTCCTCAATGACCATACTGTGGTACACATCTTGTGATGTCTTCCTGCCGCACCAGCAACACACATAAATAGTCCGGAGAGTCATGGAGGTGATGTGGAAGGTACTCAACCCATTGATCGCCTGAAGATAAAGGTACTCGAGTGCAGTACAGCCATGGCGCAGGCGCTCCATGTCACCGTTTGAGAGGCGGACGACGACGAGCTCGAGGTGCTTCAGTCGTGGTAGAATAAGAGCGGGCACATCAATGAGGGGGGATGGCAGTTCCTGAACTTGGCGACGCGCGGTGTGGGTGCGAGGCGGAGTGCGGACGTTGGCAGCGACCGCATATGCCCATCATCAAAAGTGAGCTCCTCGAGCTGATCTAGGGCGAGGGATCGGAACCAATCGTCAAGCTTGGCTCGGTCCTTGCCGTTGGAATGGAACTTGCCCATTCTAAGGCCTCTGATTGGGCCAAGGTGACTGCCGAGGATCTTGGAGAACGCATCCAAACTTTTGTGATAGCCATGGCAGAGCTTGTGGGTGTCGATGAGGTCGAGAGGGCTGGAGTTCCATAGGGGGCGCCACCGCCGGGAAAGGACGGTTGTACGCGCCCCATATTTTATTGGGAGGAGGGAGATGATGACTGTCAACATATCATCGGGGAGGCTCCTGATGAAGTCTAGGCCTGCTGGAGTCGCTTGCGGTTTTAGCTTGCCCCGCCTCCGCTTTCTGGCAGCCCCATTCCCCACCTCCGGAGTCTCCTTGTCAGCGGCGCTTTCTGATAGAAATGGGAGTACAGGGAATATTTAGTTAAAACAGAGCAATAGAAAAGTGTATTGGTAACTAGAAGTTCTTAGGTAGGAATATAGTAAGAAAAGGGAATAACAATTGGTTGCTTAAATACTACACAATTCATTTGACATTGCTGGGTAAGTCAACATGCAGATAGTTGAAAAGAAAACTTACTTCGAACAAAGTCTGGACGGATGATTTTGTCGGGGAAGTTAGCATATATCTCATGACCAGGCCCTTTTGATGTGTAGTGCAATTTTAATGCCAGCTTTCAGTACATAAAACTTAGAAATTTCTTTCCAAAAGCCAGTGCCAAAATAGGAATCACCACGTTCATCAAGTCTTACAGTAGCAACGATTGTCAATCCATGGTTTGTGTGCAGTATGACATCCGTGCAGTCTTGATCTATCTAAAGGGAAAGATTGTGCACTACATAATCTGTTGCATAGCAAGGGATGTGCTGCAGAAAATGGTAGGATTGTTAAAGAAAATATGGTAACATGCAAATATGGGCCCAAATTGAAAGAACTGTACAACAGTTGAAATCGAAGGACAAAAATCTATAATTAGACAGATAGGGTAAACATGATGTCATGGAAATATGAGAGTAATCAAAAGAACCATACATCATTAATTTGCCTAATATAGAAAGAAGAGGGGAAAATCCCCTTTGACGTATATGGTGCATGTGGCACCTTTATCCAAATGTAGCAATATTTCGAATATGTTCAGGAAAGTAGGCCATGCCAACCAATTTAGGGTGAGATTGAACATACCGCGCACGTCCTCAAGTTATCTGGTATGGTGAGATGGAATCTCTGGCGGAGGTCGCAAAGTCCTGAAGTGTCGGCGCACTATACATTCTATCAATGAAAGAAAACCCTCAAATCAGCTCGAATAACAATGAATTCACGGCGATTTCCGCCGGGTGATTAAAGGAGGCAGATGAACTGGGATAAGAGATGAGATAATATCTCATTAAATTAGTTACCTTGTCGTCCATGAGAAAGAACCCTAAGTATGACAGATTCCTCAACCGAGCGGAGCTAGGTCGACCACGAGCAACGTCGAGAAAGTCGATGGCGATAGGCGGCGGCAAGCGGAAGTGGCGAAATGTGGTGGGCTTTGCCGGCAGCCTGGCAACGGCGGCATGCGTCGAGCTAAGTGTTTACTGTTGGAAATATGCCCTAGAGGCAATAATAAAATGGTTATTATTATATTTCCTTGTTCATGATAATTGTCTATTGTTCATGCTATAATTGTGTTATCCGGAAATCGTAATACATGTGTGAACACATAGACGATAACATGTCCCTAGCGAGCCTCTAGTTAACTAGCTCATTGATCAATAGATGGTCACGGTTTCCTGACCATGGACATTGGATGTCATTGATAATGGGATCACATCATTGGGAGAATGATGTGATGGACAAGACCCAATCCTAAGCATAGCACTAGATCGTGTAGTTCGTTTGCTAAAGCTTTTCTAATGTCAAGTATCATTTCCTTAGACCATGAGATCGTGCAACTCCCGGATACCGTAGGAATGCTTTGGGTGTACCAAACGTCACAACGTAACTGGGTGGCTATAAAGGTGCACTACAGGTATCTCCGAAAGTGTCTGTTGGGTTGGCACGGATCGAGACTGGGATTTGTCACTCCGTATGACGGAGAGGTATCTCTGGGCCCACTCGGTATTGCATCATCATAATGAGCTCAATGTGACTAAGTAGTTAGTCACGGGATCATGCATTACGGAACGAGTAAAGTGACTTACCGGTAACGAGATTGAACGAGGTATTGGGATACCGACGATCGAATCTCGGGTAAGTAAAGTACCGATTGACAAAGGGAATTGTATACGGGATTACTTGAATCCTCGACATCGTGGTTCATCCGATGAGTTCATCGAGGAACATGTGGGAGCCAACATGGGTATCCAGATCCCGCTGTTGGTTATTGACCGGAGAGTCGTCTCGGTCATGTCTGCATGTCTCCCGAACCCGTAGGGTCTACACACTTAAGGTTCGGTGACGCTAGGGTTGTAGAGATATTAGTATGCGGTAACCCGAAAGTTGTTCGGAGTCCCGGATGAGATCCCGGATGTCACGAGGAGTTCCAGAATGGTCCGGAGGTAAAGAATTGTATATAGGAAGTCCAGTTTCGGCCACCGGGAAAGTTTCAGGGGTCACTGGTATTGTACCGGGACCACCGGAAGGGTCCCGGGGGGTCCACCGGGTGGGGCCACCTATCCCGGAGGGCCCCATGGGCTGAAGTGGGAGGGGAACCAGCCCCTGGTGGGCTGGTGCGCCCCCTTAGGCCTCCCCCTGCGCCTAGGGTTGGAAACCCTAGGGGTGGGGGGCGCCCCACTTGGCTTGGGGGGCAAGCCACCCCCTTGGCCGCCGCCCCCCTTGGAGATTGGATCTCCTAGGGCCGGCGCCCCCCAGGGGCCCTATACATAGTGGGGGGGGGGAGGGAGGGAGGGCAGCCGCACCCTAAGCCCTGGCGCCTCCTCCCTCCCGTGACACCTCCTCCTCTCGCTGAGCTTGGTGAAGCCCTGCCGAGATCCCCGCTACTTCCACCACCATGCCGTCGTGCTGCTGGATCTCCATCAACCTCTCCTTCCCCCTTGATGGATCAAGAAGGAGGAGACGTCGCTGCTCCGTACGTGTGTTGAACGCGGAGGTGCCGTCCGTTCGGCGCTAGGATCATCGGTGATTTGGATCACGGCGAGTACGACTCCATCATCCCCGTTCTCTTGAACGCTTCCGCTCGCGAACTACAAGGGTATGTAGATGCACTCCTCTCTCTCGTTGCTAGATGACTCCATAGATTGATCTTGGTGATGCGTAGAAAATTTTAAATTTCTGCTACGATCCCCAACAGTGGCATCATGAGCCAGGTCTATGCGGAGTTACTATGCACGAGTAGAACACAAGATTGTTGTGGGCGTAGATCATGTCAATTTACTTGCCGCTACTAGTCTTATCTTGATTCGGCGGCATCGTGGGATGAAGCGGCCCGGACCGACCTTACACGTACGCTTACGTGAGACAGGTTCCACCGACTGACATGCACTAGTTGCATAAGGTGGCTAGCGGGTGTCTGTCTCTCCCACTTTAGTCGGATCGGATTCGATGAAAAGGGTCCTTATGAAGGGTAAATAGTAATTGGCATATCACGTTGTGGTTTTACGTAGGTAAGAAACGTTCTTGCTAGAAACCTATAGAAGCCACATAAAAACATGCAACAACAATTAGAGGACGTCTAACTTGTTTTTGCAGCATATGCCTTGTGATGTGATATGGCCAGAAGATGTGATGAATGATATATGTGATGTATGAGATTGATCATGTTCTTGTAATAGGAATCACGACTTGCATGTCGATGAGTATGACAACCGGCAGGAGCCATAGGAGTTGTCTTTATTTTTTGTATGACCTATGTGTCATTGAATAACGCCATGTAAATTACTTTACTTTATTGCTAAACACGTTAGCCATAGAAGTAGAAGTAATCATTGGCGTGACAACTTCATGAAGACACGATGATGGAGATCATGATGATGGAGATCATGGTGTCATGCTGGTGACGAAGATGATCATGGCGCCCCGAAGATGGAGATCAAAAGGAGCAAAATGATGTTGGCCATATCATGTCACTATTTGATTGCATGTGATGTTTATCATGTTTTACTTCTTATTTGCTTAGTACGATGGTAGTAAATAAGATGATCCCTTATAATAATTTCAAGAAAGTGTTCCCCCTAACCGTGCACCGTTGCGAAAGTTCGTTGTTTCGAAGCATCACGTGATGATCGGGTGTGATAGATTCCAACGTTCACATACAACGGGTGTAAGACAGATTTACACATGCAAAACACTTAGGTTGACTTGACGAGCCTAGCATGTACAGACATGGCCTCAGAACACAAGAGACCGAAAGGTCGAACATGAGTCGTATGGAAGATACGATCAACATGGAGATGTTCACCGATGATGACTAGTCCGTCTCACGTGATGATCGGACACGGCCTAGTTGACTCGGGTCATGTATCACTTAGATGACTAGAGGGATGTCTGTCTGAGTGGGAGTTCATTAAATAATTTGATTAGAATAACTTAATTATCATGAACTTAGTCTAAAATCTTTACAATATGTCTTGTAGATCAAATGACCCACGCTAATGTCAACCTCAACTCTAACGCGTTCCTAGAGAAAACCAAGCTGAAAGACGATGGTAGCAACTATACGCTTGAGGATCATCCTCATAGCTGCCAAGAAAGCATATGTCCTTGAAGCATCGCTAGGTGAAGCACCCGTCCCAGCACACCCAGACGTTACGAACGCTTGGCAATCACGTGCTGATGATTACTCCCTCGTTCAGTGCGGCATGCTTTACAGCTTAGAACCGGGGCTCCAAAAGCGTTTTGAGAAGCATGGAGCATATGAGATGTTCGAAGAGCTGAAAATGGTTTTCCAAGCTCATGCCCGGGTCGAGAGATATGAAGTCTCCGACAAGTTCTTCAGCTGTAAGATGGAGGAAAATAGTTCCGTCAGTGAACACATACTCAAAATGTCTGGGTTGCACAACCGCTTGTCTCAGCTGGGAGTTAATCTCCCGGATGACGCGGTCGTTGACAGAATCCTTCAGTCGCTCCCACCTAGCTACAAGAGCTTTGTAATGAACTTCAATATGCAGGGGATGGAAAAGACCATCCTTGAGGTATATTCAATGCTGAAATCAGCGGAGGTGGAGATCAAAAAGGAACATCAAGTGTTGATGGTGAATAAAACCACTAAGTTCAAGAAAGGCAAGGGTAAGAAGAACTTCAAGAAGGACGGCAAAGGAGTTGCCGCGCCCGGTAAGCCAGTTGCCGGGAAGAAGACAAAGAATGGACCTAAGCCTGAGACTGAGTGCTTTTATTGCAAGGGAAACGGTCACTGGAAGCGGAACTGCCCCAAGTACTTAGCGGATAAGAAGGCCGGCAATACCAAAGGTATATGTGATATACATGTTATTGATGTGTACCTAACCAGCGCTCGTAGTAGCTCCTGGGTATTTGATACCGGTGCGGTTGCTCATATTTGTAACTCAAAGCAGGAGCTACGGAATAAGCGGAGACTGGCGAAGGACGAGGTGACGATGCGCGTCGGGAATGGTTCCAAGGTCGATGTGATCGCCATCGGCACGCTACCTCTACATTTACCTACGGGATTAGTTTTAAACCTCAATAATTGTTATTTAGTGCCAGCTTTGAGCATGAACATTGTATCTGGATCTCATTTAATACGAGATGGCTACTCATTTAAATCCGACAATAATGGTTGTTCTATTTATATGAGAGATATGTTTTATGGTCATGCCCTGCTGGTCAATGGTTTATTCTTGATGAATCTCGAACGTGATGTTACACATATTCATAGTGTGAATGCCAAGAAATGTAAGGTTGATAATGATAGTCCCACATATTTGTGGCACTGCCGCCTTGGTCACATTGGTGTCAAACGCATGAAGAAACTCCATGCAGATGGACTTTTGGAGTCTCTTGATTATGAATCATTTGACACGTGCGAACCATGCCTCATGGGAAAAATGACCAAGACTCCGTTCTCCGGAACAATGGAGCGAGCAACCAACTTATTGGAAATCATACATACTGATGTGTGCGGTCCAATGAGCGTTGAGGCTCACGGTGGCTATCGTTATGTTCTCACCCTCACTGATGACTTGAGTAGATATGGGTATGTCTACTTAATGAAACACAAGTCTGAGACCTTTGAAAAGTTCAAGGAATTTCAGAGTGAGGTTGAGAATCAACGTGACAGGAAAATAAAGTTCTTACGATCAGATCGTGGAGGGGAATATTTGAGTCACGAATTTGGCACACACTTAAGGAAATGTGGAATTGTTTCACAACTCACGCCGCCTGGAACACCTCAGTGTAATGGTGTGTCCGAACGTCGTAATCGCACTCTATTGGATATGGTGCGATCTATGATGTCTCTTACCGATCTACCGCTATCATTCTGGGGTTATGCTTTAGAGACTGCCGCATTCACTTTAAATAGGGCTCCGTCTAAATCCGTTGAGACGACACCGTATGAATTATGGTTTGGAAAGAAACCTAAGCTGTCGTTTCTTAAAGTTTGGGGATGCGATGCTTATGTCAAGAAACTTCAACCTGAAAAGCTTGAACCCAAGTCGGAAAACTGCGTCTTCATAGGATACCCTAAGGAAACCATTGGGTATACCTTCTACCTCAGATCCGAAGGCAAGATCTTCGTTGCCAAGAATGGGTCCTTTCTGGAGAAAGAGTTTCTCTCGAAAGAAGTAAGTGGGAGGAAAGTGGAACTTGATGAGATGACCCCTCTCGAACCAGAAAGTAGCACAGCACAAGAAAATGTTTCTGTGGTGCCTGCACCGACTAGAGAGGAAGTTAATGATGACGATCATGATCAAGTTGCCACTGAACTTCGTAGGTCCACAAGGACACATTCCGCACCAGAATGGTACGGCAACCCTGTTCTGGAAATCATGTTGTTGGACAACGGTGAACCTTCGAACTATGAAGAAGCAATGGCGGGTCCAGATTCCAACAAATGGCTTGAAGCCATGCAATCCGAGATAGGATCCATGTATGAAAACAAAGTATGGACTTTGACAGACTTGCCCGATGATCGGCGAGCGATAGAAAATAAATGGATCTTTAAGAAGAAGACGGACGCGGATGGAAATGTTAGCATCTATAAAGCTCAACTTGTCGCTAAGGGTTATCGACACGTTCAAGGTGTTGACTACGATGAGACCTTCTCACCCGTAGCGAAGCTGAAGTCCGTCCAAATCATGTTAGCAATTGCCGCATTCTACGATTATGAGATATGGCAAATGGACGTCAAAACGGCATTCCTTAACGGCTTCCTTAAGGAAGAATTGTATATGATGCAGCCAAAAGGTTTTGTCGATCCTAAGAATGCTAACAAAGTATGCAAGCTCCAGCGCTCAATCTATGGGCTGGTGCATGCATCTCGGAGTTGGAACATTCGCTTTGATGAGATGATCAAAGCGTTTTGGTTTACGCAGACTTATGGAGAAGCCTGTGTTTACAAGAAAGTGAGTGGAAGCTCTGTAGCATTTCTCATATTATATGTGGATGACATACTATTGATGGGAAATGATATAGAATTCTTGGAAAGTATAAAGGCCTACTTGAATAAGTGTTTTTCAATGAAGGACCTTGGAGAAGCTGCTTACATATTAGGCATCAAGATCTATAGAGATAGATCGAGACGCCTCATAGGTATTTCACAAAGCACAGACCTTGACAAGATATTGAAGAAGTTCAATATGGATCAGTCCAAGAAGGGGTTCTTGCCTGTATTGCAAGGTGTGAGATTGAGCACGGCTCAATGCCCGACCACGGCAGAAGATAGAGAAAAGATGAGTGTCGTCCCCTATGCCTCGGCCATAGGGTCTATTATGTATGCCATGCTGTGTACCAGACCTGATGTAAACCTTGCCGTAAGTTTGGTAGGAAGGTACCAAAGTAATCCCGGCATGGAACACTGGACAGCGGTCAAGAATATCCTGAAGTACCTGAAAAGGACTAAGGATATGTTTCTCGTTTATGGAGGTGACGAAGAGCTCGTCGTAAAGGGTTACGTCGATGCTAGCTTCGACACAGATCTGGATGACTCTAAGTCACAAACCGGATACGTGTATATTTTGAATGGTGGGGCAGTCAGCTGGTGCAGTTGCAAGCAAATCGTCGTGGCGGGAACTACATGTGAAGCGGAGTACATGGCAGCCTCGGAGGCAGCACATGAAGCAATCTGGATGAAGGAGTTCATTGCGGACCTAGGAGTTATTCCCAATGCATCGGGGCCGATGACTCTCTTCTATGACAACACTGGAGCTATTGCCCTTGCCAAGGAGCCCAGGTTTCACAAGAAGACTAGGCACATCAAGCGTCGCTTCAACTCCATTCGCGAAAATGTTCAAAATGGAGACATAGATATTTGTAAAGTGCATACGGATTTGAATGTCGCAGATCCGTTGGCTAAACCTCTTCCACGAGCGAAACATGATCAACACCAGAACGCTATGGGTGTACGATTCATCACAATGTAACTAGATTATTGACTCTAGTGCAAGTGGGAGACTGTTGGAAATATACCCTAGAGGCAATAATAAAATGGTTATTATTATATTTCCTTGTTCATGATAATTGTCTATTGTTCATGCTATAATTGTGTTATCCGGAAATCGTAATACATGTGTGAACACATAGACCATAACATGTCCCTAGTGAGCCTCTAGTTAACTAGCTCGTTGATCAATAGATGGTTACGGTTTCCTGACCATGGACATTGGATGTCATTGATAACGGGATAACATCATTGGGAGAATGATGTGATGGACAAGACCCAATCCTAAGCATAGCACTAGATCGTGTAGTTCGTTTGCTAAAGCTTTTCTAATGTCAAGTATCATTTCCTTAGACCATGAGATCGTGCAACTCCCGGATACCGTAGGAATGATTTGGGTGTACCAAACTTCAGAACATAACTGGGTGGCTATAAAGGTGCACTACAGGTATCTCCGAAAGTGTCTGTTGGGTTGGCACAGATCGAGACTGGGATTTGTCACTCCGTAGGACGGAGAGGTATCTCTGGGCCCACTCGGTATTGCATCATCATAATGAGCTCAATGTGACTAAGTAGTTAGTCACGGGATCATGCATTATGGAACGAGTAAAGTGACTTACCGGTAACGAGATTGAACGAGGTATTGGGATACCGACGATCGAATCTCGGGTAAGTAAAGTACCGATTGACAAAGGGAATTGTATACGACATTACTTGAATCCTCGACATCTTGGTTCATCTGATGAGATCATCGAGGAACATGTGGGAGCCAACATGGGTATCCAGATCCCGCTGTTGGTTATTGACCGGAGAGTCGTCTCGGTCATGTCTGCATGTCTCCCGAACCCGTAGGGTCTACACAGTTAAGGTTCGGTGACGCTAGGGTTGTAGAGATATTAGTATGTGGTAACCCGAAAGTTGTTCGGAGTCCTGGATGAGATCTCGGACGTCACGAGGAGTTCCGGAATGGTCTGGAGGTAAAGAATTGTATATAGGAAGTCCAGTTTCGGCCACCGGGAAAGTTTCGGGGGTCACAGGTATTGTACCGGGACCACCGGAAGGGTCCCGGGGGGTCCACCGAGTGGGGCCACCTATCCCGGAGGGCCCCATGGGCTGAAGTGGGAGGGGAATCAGCCCCTGGTGGGCTGGTGCGCCCCCCTTGGGCCTCCCCCTGCGCCTAGGGTTGGAAACCCTAGGGGTGGGGGGCGCCCCACTTGGCTTGGGGGGCAAGCCACCCCCTTGGCCGCCGCCCCCCCTTGGAGATTGGATCTCCTAGGGCCGGCGCCCCCCAGGGGCCCTATATATAGTGGGGGGGAGGGAGGGCAGCCGCACCCTAAGCCCTGGCGCCTCCTTCTCCCTCCCGTGACACCTCCTCCTCTCGCTGAGCTTGGCGAAGCCTTGCCGAGATCCCTGCTACTTCCACCACCACGCCGTCGTGCTGCTGGATCTCCATCAACCTCTCCTTTCCCCTTGCTGGATCTAGAAGGAGGAGACGTCGCTGCTCCGTACGTGTGTTGAACGCGGAGGTGCCGTCCGTTCGGCGCTAGGATCATCGGTGATTTGGATCACGACGAGTACGACTCCATCATCCCCGTTCTCTTGAACGCTTCCGCTCGCGATCTACAAGGGTATGTAGATGCACTCCTCTCTCTCGTTGCTAGATGACTCCATAGATTGATCTTGGTGATGCGTAGAAAATTTTAAATTTCTGCTACGATCGCCAACATTTACCGCCGTGATAGGTGGTGCCATGGCATAGACGCGGAGGAGCTTGTGTAGGTGTGAATGGGGACCGTACCGGAGGGGTGGCAGATGGGGTGAGGGTTTTTGTGACGTGGGGATGGTGAGGGTTTTCTTTTTTCTTTCTTGAATTGGGTGGTGAGGGTTTTCTGTCCCACAAAGAATTTTGGGGGCGATGGTTTGCTAGAGCGAACCATGTGTGATTGACGCAACAGGCAAAATGAAAGTCATTGCACACGGTTCCAATTTTGGGAACCGTGTGTGATTGACGTACTACCTCCGTCCTGGTTTATTGGCCCCCCTTTGTAATTTTTACCAAATTTTGACCAAATATTTAACATACTCAAACATAGATAACAAGCGTACACATACATAAGCATATTTCAACCATAAGTACATAGTTCAACCGTCATTAAGCATACTCAAGCATGCATAGTTCGATTCATCCCACATCTCATCTCACATGCCGGCACGATCCTAAAGCTTCTCCAGGTACTCGGCGTACGCGCCGTGCGCCACCCTGCGAGAATACTTCTGCTTGAAGGAGCCAACGACCTGTCCTCTTGCATGCGCCAGAACACTTAGATACGCGTCATGAAGCTTGTGGTTGCAAAATGACCATCGATAGCCACCGTTCCAGGTCCTAATACGCCTGTTATGCATTCCCGCATAAAGCTCCCTCAAGATTTGCCTCTTGTACCTCCTCTGGCCATCTTCATTCTCGCTGTCCACATCACCAGACAGCACCTATACAAATAGTAAAACAAATTTGGCATCAAATCAATTATTACATGTTGTGAAGTAGGATTAGGAATTTATGGCTATTTATTTATACATATCCAGAGATTATGGTTTGATTTTTAAGCACAATCGTCTATGTACAGACCAATCTTGGAGAAAATAATGGCACAAACATATGTAGGTCATTCAAAATCAATTGGCAAGTCCTGGCTAGGAATTATTAGCACGAACACTAACCCTAGTCGGATTACTAGCAGAAATCATTTGCACAGATGAAACAACTAATCACTTATCACTTGTACCATTAAAACAATCAATACACTACACGGATCTAACAAAACTAGTCTTTGTCGTCGTCGTCGGAGGCGTTGTCGGAGGCGTCGCTGGGGTCGTCACCAGAGTCGATGTGGAACTCCACCTCTGGCTGTGGAAGCTCGACGCCGTCGACGACGTCAGGGTGCAGCGATAACTCGCCGGTGGTGACGGCAACCTCTGTCTCCATCTCCACGCCGTGATCCGGTGCTTTAGCAGCCCCGGCGTCGCCACTCCCTCCGATGGGGTGCTTCGGCGGCATCCTCATACACTGACGGCGGACAGAGAGCGGCGTCGAGGATGCAAGCGGAGAGAGAGGATTGTGTGTGTGTGTGTGGCGAGGATGGGGGTGCGGCTGCTCGGGCGCACCATTAATATGGAGTACTGGGAGTTGTGGGAGAGAGGCGGGCGGCGGTCAAACCGATGGCTCGCCTCCCGGTGAGCCTGCGCACTAGACTACTGGCATGCCTACCAAAGTTTCACACAGCTACTCGCACGCCTCCCGATGACACTGCGCAGCGAGCACGCCTCCGTCAATTCACACACCTGCAAGCACGCCTCCCTGTCTGCCTGCGCGACGGACTGCTCGCATGCGACCCGTCAACTCACGCCTGCTCGCACGGCACACGGGTTGCGCGGCAGAACGTATATTGTTTTTCTATTTGGATGATTTATGATGCCGCTTTATTGCTTAACCGAAGCATGGCACGTATCCATTGTTGGTCTAACGCTCACGGTTCGAATAAATAATCTGTTTGGGATATTGGTTCCCAATTATTAATAATCTCCCGTTTTTAATTAGATAAAGATTACATCAAAACTAGTCTCAAATTTGACAAAAAAAGTACAATGCCACTTTGTATTGGTGTCCATATGACAACACGATAAGTTTCATGAACTTCAAATAAGTTTTGGATGTAGTAGAATTTATCAAGATTCTCAATGTTTGAAATTTGTTGCACGGGGAGTAAACATGCACCCAGTGAGACACATGTGTTTTTGCAATCCATTTAGGTGCACTGTCACGTGTGCATGTAGCTCAAATTACATTTTTGCACATTATACCCGTAGAAAATCAATCAATTAATGTACTAAAACGTCTTTATGATCTCTGTGGTATTTTGAAATTAAAACGTCCCTCCTTTGGTAACATATGTTCACCGCGGGATAATTAATTTAACATGCATCGTAGTTGCGGTGGATTCGCGGTGTGTGTGGGGGTGTGTGCATTTGGGGGTGGCGGGTGGCTCGCAGTACACTACGAGTTGTGAGCCACCGTGTGGGTTGGCCGTTTTGTTAGGCAGGCCAATGCCACATCAGAGTCGTGAAATCGTTATTTAAAACATTACACAACCCTTTCATACATACATGTTTTGGCCACATGCAGTCGATGGTTGTCCTACACAACACTCGATACTTGCGTGTGACACTTTCTGTGGGCCCGCGAGGTCATCGTCCATCACTTTGACGAACAGCCGGCAGTGAGGTTAATTTGACCAGCAAGGTAGAATCTTTTTTGTTTGTGTTATGGTGGTATATAGTACGCGTCGAAGAGGTGGGAGGGGACTAGCATATATACTATACGTACGCGTCCGTGAACAAGTACACCTCACTTAGTGTCGGGACTTTTCGTTTTCCGAGGCACGTGCCACATCAAAATTCTGAAATTGGCTATTCAAACATCACACAACACCTTTTTGGGCCACATGCATGCACGCGGTGGTTATCCTAGCTAGGACACACGTGTGACGCTTCCATCTGTGGGCCCACGAGGCCATCGTCGATGCATGCATGCATCACTTTGACCTACATCGGGAGAGGTTAATTAATTTCACCATCGATGAGGATTCTTTTGGGTTCTACATATTACGACAGGAGCATATAGTATGCGGTGAAGAGGGGGAAGGGGACCATCATATGTAGTACGCTTCATGAACCTCGCTCTGTGTGGGTGCATGGTTTACGGTTTTTGAGGCATGTGGCACATCAAAGTTGTGCATTTTGGGTATTCAACATATATATGTTTGGCCCACATGCAAAGCGGAGGTGGTTGTCCTCTCACACCCACTTAAGTGGTTATCAGCGATATCGATGCTTTCCATCTGTGGGCCCGCTTGGTCCATCACTACTTTTTGCCTCACAACAAGAGAGGTTAATTTGACTTAGGAGGGGATTATTATTTTTGCTTGTAATACGGTATATATATATATATGTGGGGAGCTAGTGGCTAGTACAACGACACGTCATGAACCGATCTCGCTCTATGTGGGGAGCTAGTGTATGATTTTTGACGCACGCGCCACATCAATGTTGTGAAATGGTATTCAAACATGCATGCACGCATCACCTCCATACATATGCATGTAGTGGTTGCTTTCGAACGGTACACTCCCTCACGTGGTTATTGGCGACAAGCCTATATATTCGTGGGCCCGCGTGGACATCCATGATCACCTTGACCAACAACAAGATATGTTACCATGGCGGATTCTTCATTTGGTTCGTGTTATCGTAGTATAGGTCATGGTGAGATTCAGACCTTAAGTTTGAGCGCACATACTATGCACGCATGCATGAATCCCCGTCGTTGGCTTGAAGTGTGGTGTAACATACATATGCATCGTCAACCTAACCCTCACTCAATGCGGGGATTTCTAGTTCGAAATCACGGTGCCACATCAAAGTTGTTCCATTGTTACTCAAAAACACACCTCTCCATCACTAGTAGAAAAAGAGGCTTCCATACGCCCCCATTAGTCCCCAAAATAATCGAACCGCGACAAAAGGGGTCTTTAGTCGCGGTTCGGGAGGAGACCCGCGACCAACTATCTGGGCCCAGCGCGCTCGGTCGACAGCTGGCGGACGGGAGGGGCTTTAGTCGCGGTTGGCCTGGCCAACCGGGACTAAAGGTCCCCGAAGGCCTTTAGTCGCGGTTGGCCAGGCCAACCGGGACTAAAGGCGACCTTTAGTCGCGGTTGGCCAGGCCAACCGGGACTAAAGGCGACCTTTAGTCGCGGTTGGCCAGGCCAACCGGGACTAAAGGCCCATCCCTATATATAGGACTCAGCTCACTTCACTTCACTCAGCTCACTTCACAATATTCAGAAGGGGGTGGTGGGTTTGCTTTTGGTTCCTCCTATGCACACAAGGTGTTCGATGAAATGCCCGAGAGCCTGAAACAAACATGATATGAAGTGTCCGAGCCACACTTGAGCTTTCTCATTTATTTTTCCTCCGCGATCGCGGTTAGCAACTTGAACCTTTCATGTGTCATTGATAAAATATGCATGTGTGTAGTTCATTGTTTAATTTGTATTATTTCTAGCTAGTTAGTTTAACAAATGCATGATGGTTAATTATATACTTTATATAATAATAATGCAGATGAATCGGCAATGGATGTACGGTCCCCGACTCTCCGGTGAGTTCACTACGGGTTTGAAAGATTTCCTCGTAGTGGCAAATGCGAACAAGCAGCAAGGTTTTATTATCTGTCCATGTGCTGTCTGTAAGAATCAGAAGGGTTACTCCTCCTCAAGAGACGTTCACATGCACCTGCTTCGGCACGGTTTCAAGCGAAGCTATAATTGTTGGACCAAGCATGGAGAAAGATGGGTTAGAATGGAAGAAGATGAAGAAGGGGATGATATCGATGACAACTATCATGATCATTTCGGTGATACTTTCATGGAGGATGATGCTGAAGGTGGGGAAGGGTTAGGTGAAGGTGAAGAAGAGGCACATGATGAGCCCGCTGATGATCTTGGTCGGACCATTGCTGATGCACGGAGACGCTGCGAAACTGACAAGGATAGGGAGAATTTGGATCGCATGTTAGAGGATCACAAAAAGTCGTTGTATCCAGGATGCGATAATAGTCTGAAAAAGCTGGGCTGCACACTGGATTTGCTAAAATGGAAGGCACAGGAAGGTGTAGGTGACTCATCATTTGAAAATTTGCTGAAAATGTTGAAGAATATGTTTCCGAAGAATAACGAGTTGCCCGCCAGTACGTACGAAGCAAAGAAGGTTGTCTGCCCTCTAGGTTTAGAGGTTCTGAAGATACATGCATGCATTAACGACTGCATCCTCTACCGCGGTGAATACGAGAATTTGAATGAATGCCCTGTATGCACTGCATTGCGTTATAAGATCAGAGGCGATGACCCTGGTGACGATGTTGAGGGCGAGAAACCCAGGAAGAGGGTTCCCGCCAAGGTGATGTGGTATGCTCCTATAATACCACGGTTGAAACGTCTGTTCAGGAACAAAAAGCATGCCAAGTCATTGCGATGGCACAAAGAGGACCGTAAGTCCGACGGGGAGTTGAGACACACCGCTGATGGAACGCAATGGAGAAAGATCGACAGAGTGTTCAAAGATTTTGCAGCTGACGCAAGGAACATAAGATTTGGTCTAAGTACTGACGGCATGAATCCTTTTGGCGAGCAGAGCTCCAGCCATAGCACCTGGCCCGTGACTCTATGCATCTACAACCTTCCTCCTTGGTTGTGCATGAAGCGGAAGTTCATTATGATGCCAGTGCTCATCCAAGGTCCAAAGCAACCCGGGAACGACATCGATGTGTACCTAAGGCCATTAGTTGATGAACTTTTACAGTTGTGGGCCAGACCTGGTGTACGTGTCTAGGATGAGCACAAAGGAGAGGAATTTGACCTACGAGCGTTGCTTTTTGTAACCATCAATGATTGGCCTGCTCTCAGTAACCTTTCGGGACAGACAAATAAGGGATACAATGCATGCACGCACTGCTTACATGAGACTAAAAGTGTACGTTTGGTTAATTGTAAGAAGAACGTGTACCTGGGTCATCGTCGATTTCTTCCCCAAAATCATAACGTAAGAAAGAAAGGCAAGCATTTCGATGGCAAGGCAGATCACCGGCCGAAGCCTGCGGAACGTACTGGTGCTGAGATATTTGATATGGTCAAGGATTTGAAAGTCATCTTTGGAAAGGGTCCTGGCGGACAATCAGTTCCGCGGGGATTTGACGGGCACGCACCCATGTGGAAGAAGAAATCTATATTTTGGGAGCTAGAATATTGGAAAGTCCTAGATGTCCGCTCTGCAATCGACGTGATGCATGTTACGAAGAATATTTGCGTGAACCTGCTAAGCTTCTTGGGCGTGTATGGGAAGACAAATGATACAAAGGAAGCACGGCAGGACCAGCAACTTTTGAAAGACCCAGATGACCGGCATCCGGAATGGTTTCAAGGTCGTGCCAGCTACGCTCTTACCAAAGAAGAGAAGGTCATTTTTTTGAATGCCTGAGCAGTATGAAGGTCCCGTTTGGCTTCTCGTCGAATATAAAGGGAATAATAAACATGGCAGAGAAAAAGTTCCAAAACCTGAAGTCTCACGACTGCCACGTGATTATGACGCAATTGCTTCCGATTGCTTTGAGGGGGCTCCTACCGGAAAATGTTCGAGTAGCCATTGTGAAGCTATGTGCATTCCTCAATGCAATCTCTCAGAAGGTAATCAATCCAGAAGATCTACCACGGTTACAGAACGATGTGGTCCAATGCCTTGTCAGTTTCGAGTTGGTGTTCCCACCATCCTTCTTCGATATTATGACGCACCTCCTGCTCCACCTAGTCGAAGAGATTTCCATTCTCGGTCCTGTATTTCTACACAATATGTTCCCCTTTGAGTGGTTCATGGGAGTATTAAAGAAATATGTTCGTAACTGTGCTAGGCCAGAAGGAAGCATCGTCAAGGGCTATGGAAATGAGGAGGTAATTGAGTTCTGTATTGACTATGTTCCTGACCTTAAGCCGATTGGTATTCCTCAATCGCGGCACGAGGGGAGACTAAGTGGAAAAGGCAAGATCGGTAGGAAATCAACGATATGTATGGACGGTCATTCTATGACTGAAGCACACCACACAGTTCTGCAAAATTCCAGCTTGGTGGCTCCGTTCTTCGAGCAACACAAGAATATTTTACGCTCGGACAACCCGGGGAAGCCTGAATCCTGGATTAGAAAGGCCCACATGGAGACTTTCGGCAGTTGGTTGCGAAAACATTTAATGAATGACAATGATGTTGGAGATCAGCTGTACATGTTGGCCAAGAACCATCTTCGACTATAACGATTTTCCAAGGTTACGAGATAAATGGGAATACATTTTACACCATCGCCCAAGATAAAAAGAGCACCAACCAAAACAGTGGTGTCCGCTTTGATGCAGCAACCGAGAATGGGAAAAAGGTCACATATTATGGTTACATAGAGGAGGTATGGGAACTTGACTATGGACCCTCCTTTAAGGTCCCTTTGTTCCGGTGCAAATGGTTCAAGCTAACAGGAGGTGGGGTAAAGGTGGACGAGCAATACGGAATGACAATGGTGGATTTCAACAATCTTGGTTACCTTGACGAACCATTCGTCCTTGCCAAAGATGTCGCTCAGGTTTTTTATTTGAAGGACATGAGTAGCAAACCGAGGAAACGGAAAGATAAGAAAACGATCAGTACATCATGCGATGATCCAAAGCGCCACATTGTTCTTTCAGGGAAAAGAAACATCGTGGGAGTGGAGGACAAGACAGACATGTCAGAAGATTATAATATGTTTGGTGAAATTCCGCCCTTCAAAGTGAACACTGACCCAAGCATTAAGTTAAATGATGAGGATGCTCCATGGATACGGCACAATCGTAAGCAAGCAGGGACACAAGGGAAAAATTGATGTGTAATAATTTATTGTACCAAACTTTGTTGAATGGATCATGTGAATTAAAACGTACGATGGCGAATCCGGATGATTTGTATTTGGTCGATGAACTGAATGATGTATCAAACCTTTTGTCAAACCTTCAAGGGATCGATGAACTGAATTTTTTGATATATTATTTGTATTTTTAAGATTTTAAAATGAATTAGTTATATTTTTCTGATTTTTTTGATATATTATTTGTATTTTTAAGATTTTAAAATGAATTAGTTTTATTTTTCTGATTTTTTGATATATAATTGTATTTTTAAGATTTTAAAATGAATTAGTTTTATTTTTCTGATTTTTTTGATATATAATTGTATTTTTAAGATTTTAAAATGAATTAGTTTTATTTTTCTGATTTTTTGATATATTATTTGTATTTTTAAGATTTTAAAATGAATTAGTTTTATTTTTCTGATTTTTTGATATATAATTGTATTTTTAAGATTTTAAAATGAATTAGTTTTATTTTTCTGATTTTTTTGATATATTATTTGTATTTTCAAGATTTTAAAATGAATTAGTTTTATTTTTCTGATTTTTTTGATATATTATTTGTATTTTCAAGATTTTAAAATGAATTAGTTTTATTTTTCTGATTTTTTTGATATATTATTTGTATTTTTAAGATTTTAAAATGAATTAGTTTTATTTTATATGAAAAAGGACCTTTAGTCGCGGTTCGTGACACGAACCGCGACTAAAGGCTCTTTCCGCGCGGGAACGAAAGCGGCGCGAAAGAACCTTTAGTCCCGGTTGGGGACACCAACCGTGACTAAAGGGTACCTTTAGTCGCGGTTGGTGTCCCCAACCGGGACTAATGCTTTTCCTATATAAGTGTGGCACTTAGGATTTTTCCACATTCTCTCCCGACGCCAACGCCCCTGCGCTTCGACGCCGCCAGGCTGCTCCTCGTCGCTGTCGCCGTTGCCGCGCCCTGCCCCGTCGCCGCCCGCTCTTCCTCGCCGTCGCCAACGCCCGCCGCTGCCCCTGCCCCTGCCGCCGCCGCCGCCTGCCTCCCGCCGCTGCCCCTGCCCCTGCCGCCGCCTGCCTCCCGCCGCCCGCCCGCCGCCGTCCTCCTGAAACAAAGAAAAGGAAGAACAAAAGGAAGAACAGGAAAAACAGAATAAGAAAAGGAAAAGGAAAAATAAGAAAAGGAAAAACAGAATAAGAAAAGGAAAAAGAAAATAAGAAAAGGAAAAACAGAATAAGAAAAGGAAAAACAGAATAAGAAAAGGAAAAAGAAAATAAGAAAAGGAAAAAGAAAATAAGAAAAGGAAAAACAGAATAAGAAAAGGAAAAACAGAATAAGAAAAGGAAAAAGAAAAGGAAGAAGAAAAGGAAAAAGAAAATAAGAAAAGGAAAAAGAAAAGGAAGAAGAAAAGGAAAAACAAAATAAGAAAAGGAAGAAGAAAAGGAAGAAGAAAAGGAAAAAGAAAAGGAAGAAGAAAAGGAAGAAGAAAAGGGCAAAACAAAAACTTCTATGCAAATTAGTGTTCAATAATCTTATTTTTTAATTCCTCCTGCTCTATGTCCCCTTAATCTTATTTTTTAATTTCTTTATACTTAAAGAATTTTTACTACATGCAGGAGTGACATATGGCAGACGATAGAGCCGAGCCGCTTAGGGATCCGGAGGCTGAACGTTATTTAATGGGCATCATCAATAACGAGATTCCTTATGTGCCGGGCTCAGAATATGAGCAAGAAGAGGATGTAGTCTCTTCTTTTCTGAACCTTGACGGTGGAACAGACATTGTCGATGATCAAGAAGGTGAAGGAACGGACATTGTCGACGGAGGTCAACCGTCAACAAACGACGATCTCGAATTGCAAGTAGCAACCACCTCCGGCGAGGTATATATATACATTGAGCCTCTCGTGATACAAACTTACTGAAATGTGAATACATTTGTATTAACGCGCGCGACTCTCTTTCTTTTTTTAGCCCTCGGCCGGATCGAGTACGACAAAGCGTGGCAAATCCAAGGCGATGAAAACAGGAGAAACATATGCCATTGAGTTTGTCAGTGAAACCGGCAAGCCCCTACAACACACGTCAAAGTTTATCAACCAATGCGGAGTCGTTGTTAGAGACAACGTCCCGATCACCGTCCAGGAATGGAAGGAGCCAAAGAAGGCACGTCTTGGTTTCAGTTTTGTCGACAAGAGAACGAAAAAGGATTGCTGGAGAAAGCTTATGGAACATTTCATTCTACCTCCGGAATACAACAAAGTCGATGAATTCGGTAACGAGGTTCCGGGTGGACGTGAGAGGAGGAGGCTAGTTAAAGAGTTCGCTCTTCAGAAGATGGGCGAAGCATTCCGGAACTTCAAGAAAAATTTAACCCGTGACTATGTCAACAAGGGCAAGACTCCGGATTTCAATGGACAACATGAGAAACTGAAAGATGATTGGCCAGAATTTGTGAGGCAAAAGCAATCGGACCATTTCAAGGAAATATCGAAAAAATAAGGATAATGCGAGTAAGAAAAAGTTCCATCATATTATGGGGCCAGGAGGATACCGCCTTTCGGAGCCTAAGTGGCAGAAGATGGAGGAGGACCTGAGGGTGCGAGGAATCCCTCTAGGTACAGAGGGATGGGACCCAAGGGCCAAAAGCTGGTGGTACGGGCATGGGGGATCGCTAGACCCGGAGACAGGGGTGTGTGTTCACCGGAAGAAAAAGTTTGCTCCCACCAAGCCCTTATTGACGCAATGACCCAAGCTCAAGAGGGCTTGATCAAGTTCAACAGAGAGAAAGACGCACTGACAACAGCCCTCGGGAATGATGAACACGGAGGACGTGTACGAGGCAAAGGCCAAGTCCCGTGGAAAGTAGGGGTTTCCCTGGACAATGACCCGTACTGTTACAGAAGCCGTAAGAGAAAGACGGACCGGGATGCAGATCTTATGGCGAAGTTTGCATCGGAACTCCATGAGTTGAAGCAGACCGTGCATGAACTAGTAAAAGAAAAATCGGCTGCAGGGCCGCATGAAGATCATGAGGCGGATCGCGGAAGCCAGCAGCGGAGAAGCAGCGTGGCTTCCACGGATGCCCCGCCTGGTGCTAGTGCACCGATGATCGAGATTCGTGCACTGGAGCCTCACTACCCCGTGGATGATGTAAAGGAGATGAAAGAATGTGATCTGCATTATCCCGTGGGGAACGTTTCCACGAAGGTAGCTAGCGGCAGTGCTTTACCCTGTACACCTGGAGCACTCCACCACAACAACCCCATTGCATATGGCTATGCTCGTGTCACGGTGGAAGACATAGTCCAAGGGTTTGAGGACCTGGAGATTGACAAAGCTACACCCGAAGGGGAGAGAACACTTGGAGATGTCAAGCGCCAGATCATTCTATGGAAAAAGAAGTACATAGTGTTTCCAGGCGAGGCGCCAAGGCTAACAAGTCCACCCCCCTCCGATGCTGCTGCTGGTGGTGGTGGTGGCGGTGGTGGTGGTCGTGGTGGTTCACCTACACCTCCTTCACGCCATTCGACGCCGTCCCCCGATCCACAACCTCCGGCGGGTACGACGCCCCCCAATCCTCCTCCGGCGGGTATGACGCCCCCCAATCCACCTCCGGCGAAGAAGCAGAAGCAGGCGGACAGCAAGGAAACCCGCTCCTGGACTATTAACCCGGACCCTTATGTACCTAAGACCACAAGGGTACCGGAGCCATCACTGAAGCCTCTCCTCCCAAGGCCTTGGGAACTTAGTGAAGGTGAAACCAAATTGGCCGCGTCTGCTCATTATGAGAAATGGAAGGCGGATATGAAGGCGATAAAAGAGCCTGAGCCCAAGCAAGTATTCACTGAGAAGCAAAAGAAGTGGGCTAAGGATTTTTTGACGTCACCGTCCCAAGCCGAGCTGAATATGCCTGACGACTATGGACATGAACTTCGTAGGCAAGCAAAAATATTGAAGGAGGAGAAAGAAGAAAGTAAAAAAAGCGGGAAACAAGTTGACCAGCTCGGGATGCAGAATAAACAATCGATCCCCCCGCTCATAGTGAAAGCCGGTCCGGAAGAGGACCCCCAGATCATAGCAGCTGCGGCAACACTTGGATTGACTGTAGCGAGTGCCATGAAACAAGCGTCCGAGATGGGTTTGACTCTTCATGCCTTCTTAGGCCTTGAGGATGCGCCAGTATGTGAGATAGCATTACAATATGTGCGGAATGGGCCTCTCGTCGAGCCTGCGCGGGAAAAGAGTCTACCACCACAAATGCGAAATCTGCTACGTTGGTACAAGCAATTCATAACATGGGCCAACAAAGAATATGTTTATGCGGATGTTACAGAGGAGCATCACACCAAACGGTACTCTGTACAAGTTCATATGAGTGAATTGTTCCAGCTGTTCAATCTGCGCGAGCTCGACAAATCTATCATGAGTTGCTACGTTCTGTAAGTGATTTATTTCTACCTCATCTCGTTCTTCATTGCCTGCACTATATATATATATTGTCCTAACTATATTGTTGCGTACGCTATTATGCAGATTGAAGATTTGGGAATGCAAAATAAGAAACATCCATGATGTTGGGTCCATTGACCCACATATCGTTAATGGACATGTGTTACAATATCACCCCGAAGACGTGGAGAAAGACTTGTACAAGTTTCTTAGAAAGCATCAACTCAAAAGTCATATTCTATTTCCTTACCATTTTGGGTGAGTGTTTCTCTCTTGTGCCCATTCTCTTTTGTTTACTCCATGCATGGTATGTCTAATCGATGAGTTATGCATGATTGTGCATGTAACGTGTCCGCAGGTTCCACTGGATTCTGCTAAATATTGAACTTCACACCTCCAGAGTTCTAATCATGGACTCTACGGATTCGGATCCAAAGCGTTGGGCCGACATGAGAAAAATGCTGCAAAAGTAATTATTTTCAATCATTTGAGCTCTATATCGATCGGTCTCTTTCGTTCATTTCCTAATATCAAGTAACTAATAACTCCCTTGTTCATTTAATTTTCTTTGCCCTGTAGGGTTTGGAGACGGTTCTCAGAAGAAATTGTCGGTGAATTCAAACATGAGCTAGATTTTAGAAGGTTAGTTAATGTGGATAAGCAGCCACCGGGGACCAATCTATGTGGATACTATGTTTGTGAGAACATCCGGAGACAAACCTCTGAGCGAAAGGCATCGGATAGCGTGCGGAAGGCGACGGATAACTTGCGGAGGAGGCTTAGTCCAGAAGCTCGCTTCCGACCAATTCAAGATGAATTAGCAGGATTTTTCATGAGGGAAGTCATCAATCCTAAAGGAGAACACTATACCGAGGACGAAGACATTTATATGCATACCCGAGATTGAAACTTGTTCGAAGTTGTATATGGTCATCCATCCTAATTGTGTATGGAAACTTGTTCGAAGTTGTATATGGTCACCCGAGATTGAATATATATTATATATTCCTCTTGAATTCTTCTTGTTTGAAATTTCATATGCATGTATATAGTAGCGTAGAATATGTGTACTGAAACTTCATCAAAATTAAAACAAAACACAAAATAAAATATAAAAGAAATAAAACACTACAAATTAAAAAGAAACCAGGTTTAGGGGGGCTAAAACCCTAAACCTGCGGAGGAGGCCTTTAGTCCCGGTTAGCCACGAGAACCGGGACTAAAGGTCCTCCGCCTCGACGGACCCCTGGCGCCCACGTGGACGGGCCTTTAGTCCCGGTTAGCCACGAGAACCGGGACTAAAGGTCCTCCGCCCCGACGGACCCCTGGCGCCCACGTGGACGGGCCTGTAGTCGCGGTTCGTAAGAGGCGCGACTAAAGGGGGGGGTCTTTAGTCGCGCATATTTAGTCCCGGTTGCACAGCCGGGACTAAAGGCCTTTGCGAACCGGGACTAAAGGCCCATTTTCTACCAGTGCATATAGATGTTTGGGCCACACACATGCTGTGGTTGTCTTCGGGGACTAGCTACTTGCGTGATTATTGGCGAGCTAGCCCATCTCTGGGGTCGCATGGACGGCCATCACTTTGACCAACAATAAGAGAGAGGTTGTACGACCAAGGTGGATTATTCTTGCTCTGTTTTACGATCCATCTTGGTGAGATATGCCTCTCTGGCCCGCCGACTGAAAGTGTGTGTGTGTGTGGGGGGGGGGGGTTGCTACTTCGCACTTTGGTAGGTGAACCTCGGTTGGGGGGGGCATTGCATTCATAGCTTAGGATTCCCTTCGTGGCGACACGAGGGGGCTGCTAGCTACTTCACACTTTGCTAGGTGAACCTCGGTTGGGGGGGCATGCATTCATAGCTTAGGATTCCCTTCGTACCGACACGAGGGAGGGGGGCTGCTAGCTACTTCGCACTTTGCTAGGTGAACCTCGGTTGGGGGGCATGCATTCATAGGTTAGGATTCCCTTCGTGCCGACACGAGGGAGGGGGGCTGCTAGCTACTTCGCACTTTGCTAGGTGAACATCGGTTGGGGGGCATGCATTCATAGCTTAGGATTCCCTTTGTGCCGACACAAGGGAGGGGGCTGCTAGCTACTTCGCACTTTGCTAGGGTGAACCTCGGTTGGGGGGGGGCATGCATTCATTGCTTAGGATTCCATTCGTGCCGACACGAGGGAGGGGGGCTGCTAGCTACTTCGCGCTTTGCTAGGTGAACCTGGCTTGGTGGGGCGCAAGCATTCATAGCTTAGGATTCCCTTCGTGCCAACACGAGGGAGGAGGGGGGCTGCTAGCTACTTTGCACTTTGCTAGGTGAACCTCGGTTGGGGGCATGCATTCATAGCTTAGGATTCCCTTCGTGCCGACACGAGGGAGGAGGGGGGCTGCTAGCTACTTCGCACTTTGCTAGGTGAACCTCGGTTGGGGGGAGGGGGCATGCATTCATAGCTTAGGATTCTCTTCGTGCTGACACGAGGTGGGTGGGGGCAAGCAATACCGTGCGCTTGCGAGAGAGGTGCCACATCGAAGTTGCATTTGGTATTTGAGAATCAAACCACCCTTTTCATACATAAATTTGGTCCACATGCAAGTGTGTTCGTGTTCTGACCCTCTCCCGCATCATTTTTCGCCAAATTTATGAACATTAGACAAGTAGGATGACGCAACAGACACGGTTCACTCAAACTAACTGTGTGCCACGCCGGTGCCCCTGTCGCGCACACATCCGCACAGTACATTAGGCTCCACGAGGCTCCCCCTCTCAAAAATATCTGCCCGCCTCGAGGGTTTTTCTGTTTCATAACACACGGTTGTTATCTCCGGACCGTCTGCGACGTTTCTTGTTTCCAATCCCGCCTGCATCCCTAGAAAATATCTACCCGCCTCGAGGGTTTTTTTGTTTCATAACACACGGTTGTTATCTTCGGACCGTGTGCGATGTTTCTTGTTCCTAATCCCGCCTGCATCCCTAGAAAATATCTGCCCACCTCAAGGGTTTTTCTGTTTCATAACACACGGTTGTTATCTCCGAACCGTGTGCGATGCACTATCATCAAAATTTTCAATAGCCCCGGCGTTTCACTCCCGCGTTTGACTCCCGCGTAGTAAAATTTTCAGTACCCGCGTCATTTCCTCAAACACCCCCTGCCCCCCTCCACACACACACACACACACACACACACACACACACACACACCAAAACCTCCTCGGGCGTGCGTGCGCGCACACACACACCCCCTCCCTCACTCGAAACCCTAGCAAGGTCCCCGCCGCCGCCGCCGCAAGGCCTCCATTTTCAATATCTGCCGGTTCACCCGTGCAGCTTACCCACCGATCTCCATACCCAGGCCGCCCTGAGTTTCCTAGATGACGCCTGCCAAATGCCCCCTTTCCCACAGATCCCCATCCCCCACTCCAGAGCGTCGCATCCTAAGTCCAGCTACACTTCCCGTGGAGCTAGAGGAGCGACTGTCCCAAAAGAGGTGCATAGCGGTCTCTTCGCCCGACGTCGCCGAGGAAGCTGACGACCATTACTAGTGGCAGGCACTCAAGCAGTGGGCTAGAGTATGCGGGCATGTCTCGGCCGCCGGCTATGACATCGAGGTTATCGACAGCGACGGCCTGAGGTGGGTCATATCACAGGTTAACTGCCCCACCCCAACCCCTCGGGTTCAACCACCATCGATCTCATCCATGGCCCCGCCGCTGATCTCCTCTGCCTCGCTGTCAACAATTTGCCATTCTACATTGCCATCGAGCCCCTTTATAAATTTCTGAAGGACACATTCTGCAACGCTGGCTTGGGAGCCACAACTTCCAAGTCAGACCTCATCGATGGCGACCACGAGGAGGGCACCCTCTCCGGCTCTTCCAAGGGGAAAGAGCCCATCTGCTCTTCCAAGGGGAAAGCGCCCGTTTGCGACATCAGGGAGGGCACCCTACAGCCGTGCTCTTCCAAGGGGAAGGAGCCCATCTGCGACAACATGGAGTGCATCCAGGGTCCGTGCTGTTCCCACGGGAACGAGCCCATCTGTTACAAGTGAGGAAACCCATGATTTGTTTTGCCGTGCCTCTTCACAGGGGAAACCCATGATTTGTTTTGTCGAGTCCCTTTTGTAGTGTAGTGAGAATATGTCCAGTTTTAATTGCTATATCTGGTTGTTTGCAGTATGCCTAGTTTATTTCAGTTGTTCACAATGTGATGCTCTATATGTGCAATTATTTACTATGCAGTACATTTCATCAATCCAGTTTTAAACATACCAATAGGAATGCATATATTTGCTTGCTGTTAAGCCTGTTATAGCTAGCATATGCCTCTTTTAAAGTTTTTTTATTGTTTGGTTGTTTGTAGTTAGCATATGTCCAGTTTCAAATGCTATCTTTGGTTGTTCGTAGTATGCCTTGTTTATTCCAGGTATTCACAACGTGATGTTCTATATGTGCAAGTATGAACTGTGCAGTTCAATTTCATCAGTACCAGTTTCAACAATACCACTATGAATGACTACATTTGGTTGCTGCATCTTGTAGTTAACACGCCTTTCCATTTTTATTTAACAATAACCAGTGTACTTAGACCGGCACAATACCAGTTTGAATGACTATGTTTGCTTGTTCTTAAATGTTAGGCCTGTTGCAGTTAGCACACCTTTCCACTTGTTTTGCTTTACTAGCGTGCTTAAACCTGCACACTGAAGCTATCTTTTGGAGATTATTTTGTCTGCCATGGATAATTTTGGTTGATGTTTAGCCTGTTCTGCTTAACATGCTTCTCGATGTACCTACACAGGACAATTTTGAGAACGACTGCTGTTTTCCATCGAGGTTAGTTTCATCCCATGGCTTATATCTGCTCACTGTTCAGGATATTGGTAGCTGGTACCATATAGGCCGGCAGCTAATAAGGGGCTAATCGGTGAATCGGACTTTTAACTGAATATATCTGCAACCCATTTATCATGAGGTTAACTAGTGCCATATGTAATATATCGGAGGCTACATAGCAACATGCACTGTACTTAATGTCTAACTATGCAATCCTAGGCTACCTAGCAACAAGGAAGAGTGTTATATTAATGTTCTAATGATGTCTAGATATACGTAAAAGAGCAGCAGCAACAACAACAACAACAACAACAACAACAACAACAACAACAACAACACAACCCTGTTTGGATACTCAACTTAGCTACATGTTAGAGTTAGTTTCTAGCTCATGACTAACCCTTAACTAACTCCATCCAAAGAGTTGTTTGGATGGCAGGGTTAGATGGACAATAAATGCACTAGGAGAACTAACTCCAATTAGCACCTCTTGGGTTGGATATTTTTTTTGGGTGGGTTATAGATGCAACTAGCTCAAACTAGCCCTCATGTTTAGATATACTTTTGGGCTATTTGAGCCTGAACTAGCTCAAACTAACTGTAACCCATGGATACAGCAGAAGTTAATCAACCGATAATTTGTAAGAATGCACTGAACTCCTTCCGGCCCATAATATAAGATGTTAATTCATCTAATATGTGAGTATATTGGATGTTATAAGATACTCCCTCCGTTCCTAAATATTTGTCTTTTTGGAGATTTCAAATGGACTACCACATACGGATGTATATAGACATATTATAAAAGAGTGTTGTACTACATCATTTTGCAATTTCTGTTTAGCTTCTAATATTAACTTGGTGCTTTTAGGTACATATGTCATTGGTAAAGATCCGTGCTTCGACCCTTTCTGCGTATGGGGCAATGAGATATCGATGAACCATCATCAAGTGAGGAAGCTGATAAAGATTGTTAGTAAAATGGGTCCAAAGATGGCAATTAAACTATTTGTTTACACTTTATCCAAGACAACAGCGAACTGCAGGATGGTAAGTAAGAACTCTGCAGCCTTCTTTTTACTGCCCATAATGAGTTGTGTTAGATGACAATGTCTGAATCTTTTTCCTTTGTAGTGGTTGCCAAAATAGTTTACTCAAGATTACCTCTCAAACTACATGATTGGTGGGCATGCAAAGGTTAAAGTATTTCTACCAGAACATGATGATTATCTAGATGTTTTCATGAAGACTGTGAAGGATGGGCGGTCGGCCATCACAAGGGGTTGGACTAGAGTCGTGCGTGCCTTCTGCATGGAGGAGGGCACAATATGGGCATTCCGCTTCACCTTGTTCAGCAACCAGAATATATTTCGCCTCTTTCTTTACCGTCTTTACTAGTACAAGTATACAACTATGGTTCATCATTCTTATTTGGTTCTTATGTAATTCTTGAACATATGTACCTATGAATGGAATATTGCATTGGTTGTTTGAACCTGATGGATATGAATAAAGTTGTAGCATACATTGAAATTCAAATTCAAATCCGATACAATTTGAAATAGAGCAATTAAATTACGGTAAAATTAGCTCTCTAGGTTGTTACGGCACACACGGTTGGTAAAACACAAACGTTTGCGATCTACACCATAATCCGAGATGGTTCATAGAGAGGAAACGTGTGCAAGCATGCGCACAGTTGCCGTTTGCAAAGCGTGTGCGATGTCAGACAATATCACAAACGGTGCGGGCAAACTAAACGTTTGTGTTAGTTGCCTTATCGTACATGATTTGCAGCCATGAACTGTTTCTGATGAAGTAGGCATCATAAACGTTGCACCATAGAATAGCATGTGCGATAGTTGTCATGTACGATGATGTTAAGACGGTCCGACGTTTCGTAATCCTGTCCGGCACTCGTATGACGATTAGCTAACCTTCTTAATAGTGAACCATTTGTGATGGGCCACGCATCATACACGTTCTATATTTGTGAAGCATTTGTGATGGGCCGCGCAGTGTAAACGTAGCACCACAGAATACCGACTGCAATGGCAATGCGAGCAGAAACGAGTGGGAGTACTGTAGGGTCCCTATCCCTGACGGTTTCTAGGTCGTGTGGGAAGGACCCCCCTAACGCCGTCACTCACTAGGCGACGGTTCCAAATGCCGTCACGGAAAGGGGTTAAAAACCGTTTGTATAGGACCGTCGCGTACTAGTGAGAGGAGTGTACAAATAACACTCATCAGGCACGAATTAGAGTGAAGTGGTCAAGCCTCCGCCGATGTGGTGGAGGGGTATAAACAGATCCCCTCAAAAGAGTCATTTGAGTTGTCAATTTAAGTGTCTGAACGTCCGGGTGGCCATCTGGATCTGGGGAAAGCCCAGATGTTCAGATAGGAACTTGGATGATCCAACCAGGTCTGTTGCACCATAGCCAAGGGAATATACCCGGATAGAGAAGTGTTCTGGATAAGCATCTGGGTGAGTTGTCTAGGCAAAGCCTAGATGATCCGGGAGGATACCCAGCTGTTCCGGCCAAGGTAAAAAACTTCTGTTAAGTGTATTTTGCAACCCAGATGATTTGGGACGGAGTTTGAATGATACAAGGATACCCAGATGTGTGCTCTCTAGATAGCCATCCAGGTTGTTTGTCTCGGAAATGACCAAACGATCCGGGCTAGAGCCTGGATGATCCATCTCTACCAAAACCTGATGGTGTCTACGGGTGCCTAGCCAGACTTCCAGGAAGCTGTCCGGATGATCCGGGAAAAGCTCTGACAATCTAGAAAAAGACTCAGATGATCCAACTGTTGACATTGGAATGGCATATATTGGCGGTAGGATCTAGCTAAGACATTTTGGTACGTGCATGTATAGTGATTTTTAGATGAAATATTTGACTTAAGAAACTCTTCAACAAATTTCTTTGATCCCCTCTTAATAGTGTGGGATCTCGATAACTCAAGATTAACTGAAAAGACTATGCTTCTTTTCCTTATTTTCACCATGCTTGACTCATACAGACTTTGGTGGGTACTTGATCCCTACACAATGATGCCAAAAGGATTAATAACATGTGTATACACTTAGAAAATGTAATTAGTCCCTTATAGGTATATTGTCATCAACATCAAAACATGATTAAGGGCATGATTGCACTTTCAACCTCCCCTTTTTGGGAGTTCATGACAACATACATATATCTCTCATTAGGATGAGATATATTAGGTTAGGAGAGCATAAATGTTGTATGACTTAGATTAGCTCCCCCTAGACATGTTCATGAATGATGATGACGTAAAACAAGATGCACATGGTGAGGGAACTCCCCCAAAATCATACAATCATTTATAAACATTTGATCAGTTGGTAAAGATTTTGACAAGCATATCAATTGCATAAGGTTCTGTGGAGTTGAACCAAATAATACTAGAGGAGATAAATACTTAACAAGAGATACAAGGATTGCAATATGATAAGCATAAACTCACCAATCGTAGATAAATGTAGTTCAACAAATAGAGTTCTACAATAAGTTCACGCACAACCGACATAGTATGTAAATGATGTACACTAAAAATAGATGGTTCTCACACATAAATAGCCATCCAAATAGAACCGAGCATGAGACTACAAGCACACTCCTAATAATATATTAGTCCCCCCCTTGGCACCAAGTATCAAAAAGGTCAGTCTCATCATCGTCATCATTGCAACGATGGTCATCACCAAGTACGGCATCCGACCATGATGGTACAAATTGGCACAACTTGTATGGTCGTGGCCCTAAATGGGACAGCCACTAATTTTGACCGCGCCGGCCTTTTTAACCTAAATGGGCAACTGTTGGGCCATGCCAGGTGTCAACATATCATAGGCACCTCCTGTCCATTGGACGGTTGACATCTATCTAACGCGGAGCTAACACGTGGTTCCTTCGGCCAATGAGAATTTAACACGTGGAAAATCACCATTGGTCGTGGCTGTTAATGGGTTATTAGATCCATGACCGGACCGATAGCTTAACGGCGACCCATTCACTACTAGGAAAAGGGCTGCTAGTGGCGCACCTGTTTTTGCTACTAATGGCGCACTACAGGTGCGCCACTAGCACCACGCCATTAGATTTTTTTCTAATGGCGCACCTGTGGTGCGCCATTAGTATAGCCCACGGTGCGCCATTAGTATCTGGTATACTAATGGCGCACCACATAGAAGTGCGCCATTAGTAACAATTTTTTTAAAAAAATTTCGTTTTTTCTTAATCTCAGGTCACTATTTCACATATGAGATATCCAACACACACATATATATACATACAACAAGCATCCATATAACAATCATAACCAACACACAAGTTTCATCATATATACATACATAGCCAACACATAGTTCCATCGTTACATATTACAAAAGTTTCACATTGTTCATCCAACACCCTTATCCATCAATTCACAAAAGTTTCACATTGATACGAAATAAAAACACAAATGGAAAAGAAGCACTCCATCCATGCAAGCTTCCGTGAATTAAATCAAATCTGCAAAATGATAAACAAGAAGTTAGAAGAAGAAGAAGAAGAAGAAGAGAAGAAGAAGAAGACTAGAAGAAGAATAAGAAGAATAAGAAGAAGACTATAAGCTTATTATGTATACTTGATCATTTTGTGCTAACTTAGGTAAAATGAAGCTAACATATGTCATTTTGGAAAAGAAGAAGAATAAGAAGAAGACTATAAGCTTATTATGTAAACTTGATCATTTTGTGCTAACATAAGTAATTTTGGAGCTAACCTATAGGAAACTAAGCATATTAGAGATAACATAGGTAACTAAGTATATATATATATATATATATATCATTTTGGAGATCTGACATACCTGACATAGTTCAGTTCTCATTGTTCTTCTCCTTCTCCTTCCTCAGCCTGATGCGCCAAGAGCGGCGATGCGGTGGAGGCAGCTGTGGGATGTAGTCTTCTACCACAATTGGCGTGGTCATGTCGCCCAGCTGTGGGATCGCCGGCGCCACCACCGGTGCGTGGTCATTGTCAGGCACCACCACCATCGCGAGGCCACCTTCAGGCAAGACGGGCACGACCATCGCTAGGTCATCCTCAGCCACCACCATCTCTTGCCCATGGTCAGCCACCACCATCTCTTGCCCATGGTCAGCCACCACCATCTCTTGCCCTTGGTCCGCCACCACCAGCGCTAGGTCATCCTCAGCCTGATGCCCATCGTCATCCTGCAGCTCCTCATCCCCACTCTCCTCCTCTTCTCCCCCACTCCAGTCTGGAGCATCCTTCTTGTTGTCTTTGCTGCTACCAGAATCGCTGCTGCTTTCGCTAAAGCCAGAATCGCTGTTGCTTTTGCTACAGCCATAATCGCTGCTGCTTTGGCTATAGCCAGTGTCGCTGCTGCTGCTCCCATTGCCTGTCCAAATGCAACAATGACCGTTAACAATCAATGTGAGACAAAGCCAAATGTAGAGGAATAATAAGAGGCAGAACGCACTGGCATCTTCGTCGTCAGCGTAGCGCATGCGACACATAGTCGTGTTGAAAACCTTCACGATGAGCATTGTGGCGTCATCGTCGTACCTAAAGAGAAGAAAGTACCCGGTCCGCAGGTCGTAGGCACTGTAGAACTTCTCCCAGCCACGGCACAGGTACATGTAGCCCTCCTCGATCACCAACTCCACGTCCCACAGCCTGCGAACCCCGCTGCCGGCCTGTCGGAGCTTCACATTATCTGGCGGATCTTCACCCAGCATGTTCATAAAAGTGTCAGGCAGCCTCTGCAATTTGGGACAAGGAGTGATGTAGCAAACAACAGAGTTATCATAATGAGATGGGTGAAGGGGAGATCTCTCGTTTTATATACCTGCCTCGTGGCTGATACTGAAGTCCCAAGTATGATACTGAAGAACTCGAAAGCATCCAACTCGTACTCCGGTGAGGCAGAGCGGCGGTGGCTGCTTCCCCCCATCTCTGATAAGCAGCAGAAGAGACCAATTAGTACCCTTACAACATTATCATACAACATTATAGCAGCATAAATGCATTTTCGGTACGAAAATACATCACAGACCACTATGTTATTTAATATCATTCTTCTCGAAGACTAATGATTGTTACATCCTACTAAAATGATGTTCTGTCCTCGGAGATGTCTTGTTGCTTATGAGGAAGCATCAAATAAACACTTGAAAAAAGCTCTCGTCCTCGAAGATGCAATATCTGATTTACCCAAGGTTGGCCCTGACAATTTCCTCCCCATGTTCAATTAATTCTGGAGTGCTGCTTGAGCCTTTTTTTATGTCTGTATGAATTATATTGCTTTCTACAGGTTCAGAACCATCAGCCTAATGATGTCATGGAGTATGGCAGTGACGCCAAAACAGAGTTCCAACGCTATATCCGGCTCAGCAGTAAAGGTGTGACCTATTGAATGTGCAAGCTTAATGTCAGCAACTAGTTTCTTTATAATGATTTTTTTCTCTGTTATGCCTTCTGTCTTTGCATATGCAGAGTTATGTTTTTTTTATTTCAATCATGTGGGTGGGTTTAATGATGTCAAAACCTTGCCGTAGTTTCCACTGTTTTAATGTTTTGTATGATTTCTTGGTTATATTACCGTTCTGAGTTGTGTTGTTCTGTTATTTTATTTGAAGACATGAAGGGTTACTTATTTGAAGATGCTACTCCTAAGAAAGGTCAACTTTTCGATCATCAGCCTCTACAATTAAACAATGATGCATTCTTCATTTTCCTTTCCATCTTCTTCTTCTCCACCTCTCTTCTTTTCTTGTTCTCCTTTTTCTTTCTTCTCCTTCCTCCTCCTCTCTTCTCCTTCTTCCTTTCTTGTTCTGTTTTTCAAGTTTCTTCTTATTCTTCTTCCTTTTTTTTCCTTTTTCCTCTTCTTCTACTTCTTCTTCTTTTTTTCAACTTTCTTCTTCTTCTTCTTCTTCTAATTATCTAAACCTAAATCTAGCACTAACCTAAACCAACCACTAACCTAAACCTATCAATAACCTAATTAAACCTAAACAGCAAAGAAAAACAGTAGAAAAAAAAAAATGCTCACCTTGGCTCCGGGGGCAGGGGTGGTGGTGGACGGCCGTGGTTAGGGCAGCGGCGGCGGGCCTGGCTCCGGGGGGGCGCGAGGCGGACGCAGGGGCCCGCGGCGAGCCTGGCTCCGGGGGCGGCGCGGGCGCAGGGGCCGACGGGCAGGTGGTGGGGGCGGCGGGGCACCAAGGGGGGCGCCGTTCGGGCGACGGGGCGCCGGGGCGGGGCGCCGTTCGGGCGACGGGGTGCTGGGGTGGTGGCAGGTGGTGGGGGCGACGGGGCAAGGGGCGGTGGGGCCAGGGGGGCGGTGGCGGGTGGCGTCGGCGGCGGCGGGTGGTTGGGACGGTGGGGCGACGGGGCGAGGGGAGGTGGGGCAAGGGGGCGGCGAGGGGAGGGCGGCGACGGGGCGAGGGGAGGTGGGGCTCGGCATTACTAACAATTTTTTTCTTCAAAACTACTAATGGCGCACGGTGGGTGTGGTGCGCCATTACTATGTCAACTAGTAATGGCGCACTATACCACGGTGCGCCATTAGTAATATTTTTTTAATTTTTTTTCAAAACTACTAATGGCGCACCAAACACCAGGTGCGCCATTAGTAATATATTACTAATGGCGCACCAACACATGGTGCGCCATTAGTATATAGTAATGGCGCACCACATGTCTGGTGCGCCATTATTGGCCATATCATCTATAGCCCTTTTCCTAGTAGTGATTATGGTGGATGCCACGTGTTGGTTACCCCTGACGAAAACACTTCCATGACTCACCATTTATTGTCATGGAAGTGGACACTTCCGTGATGATAATTTTGGTATTGTCATGGAACACTTCTACGACAGCACAGGTATGACTATCTTGATTTTGTCATAAAATTGTCACGGATGTACATGCGTGGCAGAAAAAGTGACCTATTGTGACAAACACGTATCATCACGGAAGTGTTTTTTTTGTAGTGTATATAGTGTGCCAGTGCGATAGTAATACCAGTTACCTTGTATTGTACTCATAGCATTTGATATATGTGTTCCGTAGGCAGTTCCCCCTAAAGTTATGAAACTCCTCCATGCGGAATTATATTTCATTCTATGGTTCTGCTTAATCGTTCCCACAGAGTGGCCATTTCCACAATTAAGGTCCTTAGACCGGAACCAAGCATTAAGTTCAATGGATCACCGTTATGTCATATTGTCTTCGGTCCTCATAGATATCTCCACCTCTCATGTCAGAGGTCACAGATTTCCTAAACAACACATGTTACTTGTGTAGGTCTTGAGATCAAGTTGCATGGGCACTTAAATTGGACGCATACAGTTCACCACAGTATAACAACACACTATATAGATCACACAACTATGAAGCAAATGACGACATATAGAATAGGCACAGATTAATCTTACAACTTACCTACATCTCCCACACCTAAGGTAATTACTAACACGTCATAAGAGGGGAATCAATCACAACAAATATAAAACCCATGAAAACCCTATCGATAATGCTGGGAAGATCCATGATACATCTCCAATGTATCTATAATTTTTTATTGTCCCATGCTATTGTAGTATTAATCTTGGATGTTTATTATGCAATTATATATCATTTTATGGGACTAACCTATTAACCTAGTGCCTAGTGCCAGTTGCTGTTTTCTTTCATGTTTTTGGCTTTTCAGGAAATCAATATAAAAAAGAGTCCAAATGGATAAAAAAACTTTGGATTAATTTTTTCTGCACCAAAGGGGACCCTAGAAGCTTCGGGAGAAGACCTGACGACCCACGAGGGAGCGACAACCTCGGGAGGCGCGCCCAGGGGGCGCCCCCCAGGCTCGTGGGCCCCTCGTGACACCTCTTGACCTAATTCCAGCACTATATCAGACAGCCACCTGAAATACTTTTTCCGCCGCCGCAAGTTTCTGTACTCGCGAGATCCCATCTGGAGGCCTTCTCCGGTACTCTGCCGGAGGGGGAATCGATAATGAAGGGGCTCTACCTTGCTGCCCTTCCGATGATGTGTGAGTAGTTTACCACAGACCTACGGGTCCATAGCTAGTAGCTAGATGGCTTCTTCTCTCTCTTTGATATTCAATACAATGTTCTACTTGATGCTCTTGGAGATCTATTAGATGTAATCACTTTTTGCGACGAGTTTCTTGGGATCCGATGAATTGTTTGTTTATGATTAGATTATCTATGAATATTAATTATTTGAGTCTTCTCTGAACTCTTTTATGCATGATTATTATAGCTTTGTATTTCTCTCCGTTCTATTGATTTGGTTTGGCCAACTAGATTAATTTTTCTTGCAATGAGAGAGGTGCTTTGTAATGGGTTCGATCTTGCGGTGCTCAATCCCAGTGACAGAAAGGGACATGGCACAGTTTTGTATCTCTGCCATTAAGGATATGCTACTTCTTGAGCTTGCGTTGGTTTTTCCCTTGAAGAGGAAAGGGTGATGCAGCAAATTAGAGATAAGTATTTCCCTCAGTTTGAGAACCAAGGTATCAATCCAGTAGAAGACAACACACAAGTCACCGAATACCTGCACAAACAATCAAACAACTTGCACCCAACGCGATAAAGGGGTTGTCAATCCCTTCACACGGTTACTTGCAAAAGTGAGATCTGATAGAGATAGATGAAAGTAAACAAACAGTACAGTAAATATTTTTGGTATTTTTAGTTTATAGATCGGAAAGTAAAAGATTGCAAAATAGTAGATCAAAAACTTATATGATGGAAAATAGACCCGGGGGCCATTGGTTTCACTAGAGGCTTCTCTCAAGATAGCAAATAATATGGTGGGTGAACAAATTACTGCCGAGCAATTGATAGAAAAGCGCAAAGTTATGACGATATCTAAGGCAATGATCATGAATATAGGCATCATGTCCGTGTCAATTAGACCGAAACGATTCTGCATCTACTACTATTACTCCACACATCGACCGCTATCCAGCGTGCATCTAGAGTATTAAGTTCACAAAGAACGGAGTAACGCATTAAGTAAGATGACATGATGTAGAGGAATTAACTTAAGCAATATGATGAAAACCCCATCTTTTTATCCTTGAAGTCAACTATACAATACGTGCCTTGCTGCCCCTACTGTCTCTAGGAAAGGACACCACAAGATTGAACCCAAAGCTAAGCACTTCTCCCATTGCAAGAAAAACCAATCTAGTTGGCCAAACCAAACCGATAGTTCGAAGAGAATTACAAAGATATCAAATCATGCATAAATGAATTTGGAGAAGATTCAAATAATATTTATAGATAAGCTCATCATAAATCCATAATTCACCGGATCTTGGCAAACACACCGCAAAAAAATATTACATCGAATAGATCTCCAAGAACAGCGAGGAGAACATGGTATTGAGAATCAAAAAGAGAGAACAAGCCATCTAGCTACTAGCTATGGACCCGTAGGTCTGTGGTAAACTACTCACGCTTCATCGGAAGGGCAATAGAGTTGATGTAGAAGCCCTCCGTGATCGAATCCCCCTCCGGCAGGATGCCGGAAAAGGTCCCTTGATGGTATCTCACGGGTACGGAAGGTTGCGGCGGTGGAAAAGTGTTTTCGTGGATGCCTCTGGTGGTTTGGGCATATGTGGGAATATATAGGCGAAAGAATTAGGTCAGGAGGTGCAAGAGGGGCCCACAAGGGTGGGGGGTGTGCCCTACCCCCTGGGCACGCCCTTCGTCCTTGTGGCCGCCTCGTGGCTCCTCTGACTTCATCTCCAAGTCTCCTGGTTTTATCTGGTCCAAGAAAAATCATCACGAAAGTTTCATTCCGTTTGGACTCCGTTTGGTATTCCTTTTCTGTGAAACTCAAAAACAGGGAAAAACAAGAACTGGCACTAGGCTCTAGGTTAATAGGTTAGTCCCAAAAATAATATAAAATAGCATATTAATGCATATAAAGCATCCAGAACACATAATATAATAGCATGGAACAATAAAAAATTATAGATTCGTTGGAGACGTATCAAGCATCCCAAGCTTAATTGCTGCTCGTCCTCGAGTAGGTAAATGATAAAAACAATTTTTTTGATGTGCAATGCTACCTAACATATTTATTCGTGTAATTCCCTTTATTGTGGCATGAATGTTCAGATCCATAAGATTCAAAACAAAAGTTTAATATTGACATAAAACAGTAATACTTCAAGCATACTAACAAGGCAATTATGTCTTCTCAAAATAACATAGCCAAAGAAAGCTTGTACCTACAAAATCATATAATCTGGCTATGCTCCATCTTCATCACACAAAATATTTAAATCATGCACAACCCCGATGACAAGCCAAGAAATTGTTTCATAATTTTGATGTTCTCAAACTTTTTCAACTGTCACGCAATACATGAGCGTGAGCCATGGACATAGCACTATAGGTGGAATAGAAGGTGGTATGGAGAAGACAAAAGGAGGGAGATAGTCTCACATCAACTAGGCGTATCAACGGGCTATGGAGATGCCCATCAATAGATATCAATGTGAGTGAGTAGGGATTGCCATGCAACGGATGCACTAGAGCTATAAGTTTATGAAAGCTCAAAAAGAAACTAAGTGGGTGTGCGTCCAACTCGCTTGCTCACGGAGACCTAGGGCAATTTGAGGAAGCCCGTCATTGTAATATACAAGCCAAGTTCTATAATGAAAAATTCCCACTGGTATATGAAAATGACAACATAGGAGACTCTCTATCATGAAGATCATGGTGCTGCTTTGAAGCACAAGTGTGGTAAAAGGATGGTAACATTGTCCCATCTCTCTTTTCTCTCATTTTTTTATTTGGGCCTTCTCACTTTTTTTGCCTCTTTTTTCGTCCGGAGTCTCATCCTGACTTGTGGGGGAATCATAGTCTCCATCATCCTTTCCTCACATGGGAAAATGTTCTAATAATGAAGATCATCAGACTTTTATTTACTTACAACTCAAGAATTACAACTCGATACTTAGAACAAACTATGACTCTATATGAACGCCTCTGGCGGTGTACCGGGATGTGCAATGAATCAAGAGTGACACGTATGAAATAATTTGAACGGTGGCTTTGCCACAAATACGATGTCAACTAGATGATCATGCAAAGCAATATGACAACAATGGAACGTGGCATAATAAACGGAACGGTGGAAAGTTGCATGGAAATATATCTCGGAATGGCTATGGGAATGCCATAATAGGTAGGTATGGTGGCTGTTTTGAGGAAGGTATAAGGTGGGTTTATGGTAGCGGTGAAAGTTGTGCGGTACTAGAGAGGCTCTAGCAATGGTGGAAAGGTGATAGTGCGTATAATCCCTGGACTCAACATTAGTCATAAATAACTCACAAACTTATTGCAAAAATCTATTAGTTATAGAAACAAAGTACTACGCGCATGCTCCTAGGGGGTAGATTGGTAGGATAAGAGCATCGCTCGTCCCCGACCGTCACTCATAAGGAAGATAATCAATAAATAAATCATGCTCCGACTTCATCACATAACGGTTCACCATACGTGCATGCTACGGAATCACAAACTTTAAGACAAGTATTTCTACAATCCACAATTAGTCACTAGCATGACTCTAATATCACCATCTTTATATCTCAAAACAATCATAAGGAATCAAACTTCTCATAGTATTCAATACACTTTATATGAAAGTTTTTAGTATATCCTTCTTGGATGCCTATCATATTAGGACTAAATTTATAACCAAAGCAAATTACCATGTTGTTTAAAGACTCTCAAAATAATATAAGTGAAGCATGAGAGTTCAACAATTTCTATAAAATAAAACCACCGCCGTGCTCTAAAAAGATATAAGTGAAGCACTAGAGCAAAATTGCCTAGCTCAAAAGATATAAGTGAAGCACATAGAGTATTCTAGTAAATCACGATTCATGCGTGTCTCTCTCAAAAGGTGTGTACAGCAAGGATGATTGTGTCAAACTAAAAATCAAAGACTCAAATCATACAAGACGCTCCAAGCAAAACACATATCATGTGGTGAATAAAAATATAGCCCCAAGTAAACTTACCGATAGACGAAGACGAAAGAGGGGATGCCTTCTGGGGCATCCCCAAGCTTAGGCTCTTGGTTGTCCTTGAATGTTACCTTGGGGTGCCTTGGGCATCCCCAAGTTTAGGCTCTTGCCACTCCTTATTCCATAGTCCATCAAATCCTTACCCAAAACTTGAAAACTTCACAACACAAAACTCAACAGAAAATCTCATAAGCTCCGTTAGTATAAGAAAATCACCACTTTAGGTACTGTTGTGAACTCATTCTTTATTTATATTGGTGTAATATCTACTGTATTCCAACTTTTCCATGGTTGATACCCCTCGATACTATCCATAGAATCGTCAAAATAAGCAAACAACACGAGGAAAACAGAATCTTCAAAAACAGAACAGTTTGTAGTAATCTATAACTCTCGAATACTTATGTAACTCCCAAAATTCTGAAACAATAGGACGAACTAAGAAATTTGTTTATTGATATTCTGCAAAAAGAATCAACTCAAAAGCACACTTCTGTAAAAAATTAAAATTATTTTCCTGGGCGCAAAAGTTTCTGTGTTTCAGCAAGATCAAATCAACTATCACCGTAAGCTATCCCAAAGGTCTTACTTGGCACAAAAACTAATTAAAACACAAAACCACATCTAAAAAGGGGCTAGATGAATTATTTATTGCAAAATAGAACCTAAGAAGCAAAAACAAAAATAAAATTGGGTTGCCTCTCAACAAGCGCTATTGTTTAACGCCCTTAGCTAGGCATAAAACACGAATAGATCTAGGTATTTTCATCTTTGGTATCCAATCCATAAGTAGCTCTCATAATAGATTCATATGGCAATTTAATTTTATTTCTTGGAAAGTGTTTCATGCCCTTCCTTAACGTAAATTGAAATCTAATGTTTCCTTCTTTCATATCAATAATTGCACCAATCGTTCTAAGGAAAGGTCTACCAAGAATAATATGACATGTAGGATTGCAATCTATATCAAGAATAATGAAATATACGGGCACATAATTCATATTTGCAACAATAAGAACATCATTAATCCTTCCCATAGGTTTCTTAATAGTGGAATCCGCAAGAAGCAAATTTAAGAACAATCATCAAATTCACGGAAATCTAGCACATCACATGAAGTTTTTGGAATCATGGAAACACTAGCACCCAAATCACACAAAGCATGGCACTCAAAATCTTTAATCTTAATCTTAATATTAGGTTCCCACTCATCATAAAGTTTTTTAGGGATAGAAACTTCCAATTCAAGTTTTTCCTCAAAAGATTGCATCATAGCATCTACGATATGTTTAGTAAAAGCTTTGTTTTGATTATAAGCATGAGGAGAATTAAACATGGATTGCAACAAACAAATACAATCTATTAAGGAACAATTATCATAATTAAATTCCTTGAAATCCAAAGGAGTGGGCTCATTGCTACTTAAAGATTTGACCTCTCCAATCCCACTTTTATCAATTTTTGCATCAAGATCTAAAAACTCCGAATCATTGGGACGCCTTTTAACTAAAGTTGACTCATCTCCAGTCCCATATTTATCAAGATTTATATTGGAAAACAAAGATTCAATAGGAGTCACAGCAATCACTTTAAGATCTTCATCATTATTTTCACGGAAACTAGAAGAACATGTTTTTACAAACCAATCTCGTTTAGCACGCATCTTAGCGGTTCTTTCTTTGCACTCATCAATGGAAATTCTCATAGCTTTGAGAGACTCATTAATATCATGCTTGGGTGGAATAGATCTAAGTTTCAAAGAATCAACATCAAGAGAAATTCTATCCACGTTCCTAGCCAAATCATCAATCTTAAGCAATTTTTCTTCAATCAAAGCATTGGAATTCATTTGCAAACTCATAGATTCTTTAACACTATTCTCAAAATCAGAGGGCATCTTATTATAATTTACATAAGAATTATTGTAGGAATTACCATAATTATTAGAGGAATTACTAGGAAACGGTCTAGAATTAAAATTACCTATATACGCGTTATTACAAAAATTGTTCCTACCAACAAAATTCACATACATAGATTCATTATTATTTTCAATGAAAGTAGACAAAGGCATATCATTAGTATCAATAGACACACTCTTGCTAGCAAATAATATCATAAGCTCATCCATCTTTGCACTCAAAACATTAATCTCTTCAATCGAATGCATTTTTTACTAGTGGAAGATCTGTCGGTATGCCGTTGAGAATAATTAACCATAATATTATCTAGGAGTTTAGTAGCTTCTCCTAAAGTAATTTCCATAAAAGTACCTCCTGCGGCCGAATCTAAAAGATTTCTAGAAGCAAAATTCAATCCGGCATAAATTTTTTTGTATAATCATCCACAAATTCAAACCATGAGTAGGGCAATTTCGTATCATCAATTTCATCCTCTCCCAAGAATGTGCAACATGTTCATGATCAAGTTGCTTAAAGTTCATAATCTCATTCCTAAGGGAGATGATTTTAGCGGGAGGAAAATACTTGGAAATAAAAGCATCTTTACACTTATTCCATGAATCAATACTATTTTTAGGCAAAGATGAAAACTAACTTTTAGCACGATCTCGAAGCGAGAACGGAAATAGCTTCAATTTAAAAATATCATTATCCACATCTTTTTTCTTTTGCATATCACACAAATCAACGAAATTGTTTAGATGGGATGCGGCGTCTTCACTAGGAAGGCCAAAAAATTGATCTTTCATAACAAGATTCAGCAAAGCGGCATTAATTTCACAAGATTCCGCACTAGTGGTGGGAGCAATTGGAGTAATAATAAAATCATTGTTATTAGTATTGGAAAAGTCACACAGTTTGGTATTCTCTTGAGCCATCATGACAAAGCAAGCAATCCAACACACGAGCACACAAAATGCAAATGAAGAAGACGAACGGAAGAGGGGCGAAGAATAGGCAAATCTTTTCAAAAATCATTTTAGAAGTGGGGGAGAGGAAAACGAGAGTCGAATGGCAAATAATGTAAAGCAAGAGATGGGAGTTTACGGTGGGTTCTTGGTATGTCTTGACTTGCCGTAGATCTCCCCGGCAACGGCGCCAGAAATTCTTCCTGCTACTTCTTGAGCTTGCATTGGTTTTTCCCTTGAAGAGGAAAGCGTGATCTAGCAAAGTAGAGATAAGTATTCCCTCAGTTTGTGAACCAAGGTATCAATCCAGTAGGAGGCAATGCACAAGTCACCGAATACCTGCACAAACAATCAAACAACTTGCACCCAATGCGATAAAGGGGTTGTCAATCCCTTCACAGTTACTTGCAAAAGCGAGATCTGATAGAGCTAGATGAAAGTAAACAAACGATAAAGTAAATATTTTTTTGGTATTTTTGCTTTATAGATTGGAAAGTAAAAGATTGCAAAATAGTAGATCGGAAACTTATATGATGGAAAATAGACCCCGGGGCCATAGGTTTAACTAGAGGCTTCTCTCAAGATAGCAAATAATACGGTGGGTGAACAAATTACTGCCGAACTATTGATAGAAAAGCGCAAAGTTATGACGATATCTATGGCAATGATCTTGAATATAGGCATCACGTCCGTGTCATGTAGACCGAAATGATTCTGCATCTACTACTATTAGTCCACACATCAACTGCTATCTAGCATGCATCTAGAGTATTAAGTTCATAAAGAATGGAGTAACGCAAGTAAGATGACATGATGTAGAGGAATTAACTCAGGCAATATGATGAAAACCCCATATTTTTATCCTCAATGGAAACAATACAATATGTGCCTTGCTGCCCCTACTGTCACTGGGAAAGGACACCGCAAGATTGAACCCAAAGCTAAGCACTTATCCCATTGCAATAAAAACCAATCTAGTTGGCCAAACCAAACTGATAGTTCGAGGAGAATTACAAAGATATCAAATCATGCATATAAGAATTCGGAGAAGATTCAAATAATATTCATAGATAAGCTGATCATAAATCCACAATTCATCGGATGTCGGCAAACACACCACAAAAAAGTATTGCATCGAATAGATCTCCAAGAATATCGAGGAGAACATGGTATTGAGAATCAGTGAGAGAGAAGAAGCCATCTAGCTACTAGCTATGGACCCGTAGGTCTGTGGTAAACTACTCACGCTTCATCGGAAGGGCAATAGAGTTGATGTCGTAGCCCTCCGTGATCATCCCCCTCTAGCAGGATGTCGGAAAAGGTCCCTTGATGGGATCTCACGGGTACAAAAGGTTGCGGCGGTGGAAAAGTGTTTTCGTGGATGCCTTTGGTGGTTTGGGGATATATGGGAATATATAGGCAAAAGAATTAGGTCAGGAGGTGCACGAGGGGCCCACAAGGGTGGGGGGCGCGCCCTCCATCCTTGTGGCCGCCTTGTGGCTCCTCTGACTTCATCTGCAAGTCTCCTGGTTTTCTTTTGGTCCAAGAAAAATCATCACGAAGGTTTCAGTCCATTGGCCTCCGTTTGGTATTCCTTTTCTGCGAAACTCAAAAATATGGAAAAATTAGGAACTGGCACTAGGCTCTAGGTTAACAGGTTAGTCCCAAAAATAATATAAAATAGCATATTAATGCATATAAAACATCCAAAACAGATAATATAATAGCATGGAACAATCAAAAATTATAGATACGTTGGAGAAGTATCAGGATAAAAAGATGGGGTTTATTCATATTGATTGAGTTTACTTTGTCTACATCATGTCATCTTGCTTAAGCCGTTACTCCGTTCTTTATGAACTTAATACTCTAGATGCATGTTGGATAGCGGTCGATGTGTGGAGTAATAGTGGTAGATGTAGGCAGGAGTCAGTCTACTTATCCTGGACATGATCATTGCCTTAGATATCGTCATGATTATTCGCTTTTCTATCAATTTCCTAACAGTAATTTGTTTATCCACCGTATGCTAATTTCAAGAGAGAAGCCTCTAGTGAAAACTATGGCCCCCGGGTCAATCTATATCATATATTAAAACCCAAGAATAACTTCCTGCTATTTTATTTACTTTATTTTGTTTTCTGTTTCTAGTTTTTCTATTTATCTCGACAAGATTTAATCCTTGCAATTAACCGCCAAGGGATTGACAACCCTTTGTTTGCGTTGGGTGCAAGTATTTGTTATTTTGTGTGTAGGTATTGCTAACGAGTTGTTGCGTGGTTCTCCTACTGGATTGATAACCTTGGTTTCTAACTGAGGGAAATACTTATCTCTACTATGCTGCATCGTCCTCTCCTCTTCGGGGAAATCCCAACGCAGCTCACAAGTAGCAGGAAGAATTTCTGGCGCCGTTGCCGGGGAGACATCACCAACATCTATCAAGTACCTACGCATAAACTTTCAGCTCCTCTCATTTACTTTATTTGCCTTTTGCCTCTCTTTTCATCTCCCCAACTTCTAAAATGTTTTTATAGAAAACACAAAAATATTTCCGTTTGCCTATTTCTCGCTTGTTTGCTTGCTTGAAATTGTTATCATGGCTGAGTTTGTCATTGAAAAAGTGAGGATGGTAAAACTCTTGAAGTTGAGGTTCCCACCAATTTAGATGCTAAAATTTTTGTGACGAGACATGTGACGATGACATGTACCTACGGTAGGGTCATAAGCCTGACTTAGAGGCCCTACCCAAGGACACTGCACTAGAGTCAAAGACATTCAGAATACAACAGAAGAAACCGACCGAGTTCGCCTCGGAGTGCAATCCACTCGACCACCTACCTCACTCAGATACCCCAATCCATTCAACCAAGATAAGAGTCACTCGACTACCCAGAGAATCACTCGGAGACAGAAGGCCTAAAACCACTCAAGATGGCAACAGTCAGGCGTTCACTCTGTAGTCTTAATGATCATTTATAGCTCATTATAGCTGGCGTTTCCAGTAATGCCCCGCCTTAATGTATATTGAACCATGTGTAACGTGGGATGGATGGGGTCCTGGCGCACTCTATATAAGCCACCCCCCTCCTATGGCACAAGGGTTCGCACCCCCTGTAACTCTCACGCATAATCCAGTCGACCAAGCCTCCGGGCACCGAGATGTAGGGTTGTTACTTCCTCCGAGAAGGGCCTGAACTCGTAAACCTTGCGTGCACAACCTCACCGTAGCTGGGATATTGCCTCCTCCTACGTACCCCCTACTCTTACTATCAGTTTTAATCCCACGACAGTTGGCACCCACCATGGGGCAGGTGTCTTAGCAACTTCTGGCGAGGTTGCAGTTTTTCCAATCTTCATCAACATGGTTTCCGGCGGTGGTCTGGCTTTGGGCTGCGAGATCCGACTTGGCGCGCTCGTCTTCATCGCCGACGACTCCGCCTAGTTACAAGAGGCCCCCCTCGACATCGAGGCCCTTCCAGTCCGCGGGGTGGCGCACTTCCACGCAAGTTCCTGCGGCGTCCTCCTGCGGCAGCCGTCGACCCAGTATCGGTCGGCTCCCGCATCGTCCACCCTTCCAGCTGTACGCCGTCGCAAGAGATCTGGTCGAGCGTGGCTTCAGCGCTGGGTGAAACATGCGGTGGCCCGCCAGTCGGCCACCGCACAAGTCACGGCAACCGAGCTCGACGAATCTCTCTACGGACTATTCGGCCTGTCGACTGGTTCCGCTGAGACTCTGTCCGAGTGCGGGAGCAGCGACCCGACGATGGAGGTCCTGATGGTCGACACGCCGTGCAGCCCGCCTGGTTTCCATCGCAGTGGCAGTGGCGATGGTGGCGGCGGTCCATCACGCGGTCATGATGAGTATCATCCCGAAGCCCTCACTTCGGAGCAGAGGGAAGAGCTGCATCCTCGAAACATGGAGGCCCTCCACACCCCCATCATCGGGGAAACCTCTAGGGCTCGGGCCTTGGAGGCTGCGCGCCTGGCCACCTTGGCTGAGCGCGCACATCTGTAGAATCTTCAACATTCACTGGACGAACGCGCTCGTCGGCAGATCCCCGAATCCAGGCGATGACACCGATAGTGGTTTCCGCCTAAACCTCAGGTATATCGCACACCAGTCTAGAATCTTGCAGCCGCAACCCATATAGCAGAGTCGATTCAGCCACCCCGTTCAGAGGCTGGTAGAGGTTTGACGCAAATTCGAGCGTTGCTTCGGGCGGCGGGGGAACAGAACTCAGCCGTTTCTCAGTTGCGCAACATGATCCACAGCAGGTCCGTGGTGGCGGACACAGTCCAGTCGGCTCACAGCCCAAGATCGCCTCTGCGTCGTGAAGGTTGTGGGCACCGCCAGGAGCAGTACCTGGGTCGGAACCACGAGCAGTATGATCATCGACTCGGCCGTGATGACCGCCGTCGAGTGCCTATGCCCCCTCCGAGGGGCGGATCGTATGTGCCCCGACAGTACGATGACAGGCGCCCGTATGACGATGAGCTAAGGGCCCCAGTCGACCCAAGAGAGCCCGAGTTTGATGCAAGACCAGTTCTTGTGCAGGGTCTGGTCGACAGAGGCTGGGCACACAGAGAAGGACTAGACAAAGATCGTCCGATTGGTAGCAGAGTGCACATTTTTAGGCCTGAATGTTTCAGCAGAGCCATCAAAGCTGCTGAGATCCCTCCCAACTTCAGGTTGGCGACGGGAGTGAGTAAGTTCACTGGTGAATCGAAGCTAGACACTTGGCTAGAGGATTACCGAGTGGCTGTGCAGATTGGTGGCAGCAATGATGATGTAGCCTTAAAGCATCTCCCCGTGATGTTGGAGGGTTCAGCTAGAGGTTGGTTGAATCAGTTGGCTCCTGGTAGTATCTTCAGTTGGGAAGAATTGGCCCGAGTGTTTGTCAGGACATATGAAGGCACTTGCAAACGACCTGCAGGGTTGACCGAATTATAGCATTGTGTCCAGAAACCGAATGAAACTTTGAGAGATTACATCCAAAGATGGACCACTCTTCATCATACCGTGGAGAATGTGTCAGAGCATCATGAAGTTTGTGCCTTTAAGGAGGGCATTCGGTACTGAGAGCTTAACCTGAAATTCGGTCGGACAGGGGACATGTCCCTGGCTCGGATGATGGAAATAGCCACTCGGTACACTAACGGTGAGGAAGAAGACCGACTCCACAGTGGCAAAAACAAACCAGTGGCCCTGGACACCATAGGAGGAAATTCCAATCAGAAGCAGAAGCGCAAAGCCGAACCCGCAGGTCCTGGTGAGGCCGCAGTTTTGAACCAAGGGAAATTCAAAGGAAAGCCTAAGGGGCCATGGATCCCCAAGAAAGTGAAAGATCAAGCGGGAAATGATGTGCTTGATTTGCCGTGTCACATACACACCAAGAAAGATGAAGAGGGAAACCTGATTTACCCCAAGCATACCACTTGACAATGTCGACTCCTAATTCAGAGCTTCCGAGAGGGTCAGCCCAGTGAAAAGGAAAAGGAATCTGATAAGGACAGGGACAAGGAGGAGGATGATGGTTACTCCAATGTCAATGCCACTTTAGTGATTTTTGCTGACATCGAGAGCAAAAGTCGACTGAAAGTTATCAACAGAGAAGTAAACATGGTTGCTCCGGCAACGACGACGTATCTGAAGTGGTCAAAAACTCCCATTACATTCGACCAGTCCGATCACCCAGCGCACATTGCTACTCTTGGGCGGTAAGCGCTGGTGGTCGACCCAGTCGTTGGGGGCACTCGACTGACCAAGGTCTTGATGGACGGTGGCAGGGGTTTGAACATTTTGTACGCTGAGACCCTCCGAGGGATGGGCATTCCGATGTCCAAGCTCAGTAAAAGCAACATGCGATTCCACGGAATTATCCCAGGGAAGAAAGCCGATTCACTGGATCAGATCACTCTTGATGTGGTTTTCGGTGATTCAAAGAATTACCGCAAGGAAAAGTTGACGTTTGAAGTGGTGGATTTTCACAGTGCCTACCATGCTATTCTGGGCAGGCCTACATATGCTCGTTTCATGGCTTGACCGTGTTACGTGTACCTCAAGTTGAAGATGCCTGGCCCCAGAGGCATGATCACAGTCACTGGAAATCGGTAGAGAGCAGAAGAGTGCCTCCAGAAGGGCTCAAAGATTGCCGATGCAGATGGCAGCAGTAGAGATGCAAGAATACCAGAAGAATGCAGATCCGAGTGATTTGTTGCGTGCTGAGAAGCCTGCTTCAGAGTCCGCATTTCAGTCGTTCGGTGAAACAGAGCCAGTTCACATTCACCCGACCGATCCCAATGCTGCTCCGACTCATATCTCAACAACACTCGACAGCAAATAGGAAGAAGCGCTCATCCAGTTCCTCCATGAGAACTGGGACATCTTCGCATGCAAACCATCTGACATGCCGGGTGTACCAAGGGGACTGGCTGAGCACCGTTTGCGAGTCGACGCAAAAGCAAAACTCGTTAAAGAGCATCTCCACCGGTCCGTCGTGGAGAAGAGGAAGGCAATTGGCGAGGAAGTGGCTCAGCTTCTGGCAGCTGAGTTCATCCGCGAGATATACCACTCCAAGTGGCTCACCAATGTTGTCATGGTCCCCAAGAAGGATGATTCGCTTCGTATGTGTATCGATTTCAAACACATCAATCGGGCCAGCCCGAAAGATCATTGCCCTCTTCCCCGCATCAACCAAATTGTCGACTTGACTGCGGGATGTGAGCGTTTGTCCTTTTTGGACGCATATTCTGGGTACCATCAGATCCAACTGTATGGGCCCGACAAGATAAAAACAGCCTTCATCACCCTATTCGGGTGTTTTGCTATGTTACCATGCCTTTTGGTCTCAAGAATGCTGGTGCCACATTCATGCACATGATTCAGAAGTGCTTGCTCACTCAAATCAGTCGGAATGTGGAAGCATACATGGACGACATCGTGGTCAAGTCAGGTAAAGGTTCCGACCTACTGACTGACCTCGCTGAAACCTTTGCCAACTTGAGAAGATATGATATCAAGCTCAACCCGTCAAAATGCACATTCAGAGTCCCAGGTGGAAAGTTAATCGGTTTCCTCGTTTCCGAATGAGGGATCGACACAAACCCGGAAAAGGTTGGAGCAATCCTCCGAATGAAACGCCCCGTCCGTGTGCACGACATTCAGAAGCTTACTGGTTGTTTGGCTGCATTGAGCCAATTCATCTCTCATCTCGGTGAAAAGGCATTGCCTCTTTACCGACTGATGAAGAAGTCTGACAAATTCGAGTGGACTATTGAAGCCGAAGCAGCGTTTGTAGAGCTCAAAGCCCTGCTTTCCACCCAGCCAGTGCTTGCTGCCCCAATCAGCAAAGAGCCTCTACAACTATACATTGCAGCCACTGGACAAGTTGTCAGCACAGTGCTCACGGTGGAGCGGGAAGAAGAAGGCAAAGCCTACAAAGTTCAGCGCCCAGTGTATTATATTTCTGCAGTCTTGACTCCGTCCAAGCAGAGATATCCACATTATCAAAAGCTTGTTTATGGAATTTACTTGACCACGAAGAAAGTTGCACACTACTTCTCAGACCACTCGGTTTCAGTCGTCAGCGACCCTCCATTATCAGAAATTCTGAACAATAGGGATGCAATTGGTCGAATGGCAAAGTGGGTGATTGAACTCCTTCCGTTGGATATAAAGTTCGAGGCAAAGAAAGCAATCAAGTCCCAAGCAATAGTAGATTTCCTCGCCGAGTGGATTGAACAGCAGCAACCGACTCAGGTTCACTCAGAACATTGGACTATGTTCTTTGATGGGTCCAAGATGCTGAATGGCTCTGGTGCTGGAGTAGTCCTGGTATCCCCCAGAGGTGACAAGCTCAGCTATGTCCTCCAGATTCACTTCGATTCAAACAATGAAGCTGAGTATGAGGCACTTTTGTATGGGTTGCGTCTGGCCATCTCACTCGACAACTGTCGCCTAATGGTGTACGACGACTCATACTTGGTGGTCAATCAAGTGATGAAGGAATGGGATATCAGGAGTCCAGCAATGACTGGTTATTACAATGCAGTAAGAAAGCTAGAGCAGAAGTTTGAGGGGTTAGAGCTCCACCACATACCCCGAATCAAGAATTACGCAGCAGATGACCTGGCGAAGATAGGTTCCACTCGGAAACCCATCCCCAGTAATGTGTTTTTGGAGCATCTCCACGCCCCATCAGTTCAAGAAGATCCCTTCACAGAGGAGTCCCCCGCAACCGATAAGTTCAACCAATCTGACTGAAATCGAAGTCCCAGCTGTAGTCGACTTGATCAAGGAGGTTCAGGTGATCACCCCCGACTGGACGGTGCCATATATCGCATACCTGCTCAGGAAGGAGCTCCAGAAGGATGAAGATGAGGCCCGCCAGATTGTCCGTCGATCCAAAGCATTCATCGTGATAAGCGGACAGCTTTACAGGGAAAGCGTTACCGGAGCCACTCAACGTTGTATTTCTCCAGAAGAAGGTCGAATGATTCTAAATGAGATGCACTCGGGGACCTGTGGTCACCATGCATTCTCTTGGACCATCGTTGCCAAAGCATATTGAGCGGGGTTCTACTGGCCACGTGCAAATGAGATGGCTAAGGATATAGTCGACAAGTGTGAATGCTGCCAGTTTTACTCTAACCTGTCTCATAATCCTGCATCTGCCTTGAAGACTATTCCACTCGTCTGGCCTTTTGCAGTTTGGGGATTGGACATGGTTGGACCTTTCAAGACCGGCAGAAGTGGTTTTACTCATTTGCTCGTAGCAGTCAACAAATTCACCAAATGGATCAAAGCCAAGCCTATCAAGAACCTTGATTCAAGCACTGCCATCAGTTTCATCAGGGAGCTGATATTGAGATATGGAGTCCCACACAGCATTATCACAGATAACATCTCCAACTTTGATTCTGATGAGTTCAAAGCGTTTTGTGCTTCCCAAGGCACTTGGGTCGATTACACATCTGTTGCGCACCCGCAGTCGAATGGGCAAGCGGAAAGGGCGAATGGTTTGATCCTTCAAGGGCTGAAACCCCGACTGATGCGCGACCTCAAGCTTGCTGCTGGAGCCTGGTTGACTGAATTGCCATCCGTCCTATGGGGATTGAGAACAACTCCCAACCGGTCGACTGAACGAACTCCTTTCCTCATGGTGTATGGTGCTGAAGTTGTGATGCCGAGTGACTTGCTGCACAACACCCCCAGAGTGGAACTCTTCTCAGAAGCAGAAGCAGAACAGGGACGCCAAGATGCGGTTGACCTCCTGGAGGAAGAACGAGAGATGGCTCTGAACCGGTCGACCATCTATCAACAAGACCTGCGTCGATTCCATGCCCGTAATGTCATAGGTCAAGCATTCCAAGGAGACCTTGTGCTCCGAGTGCATCAGAAACGACCTGACAAACTTGCTCCGGCCTGGGAAGGCCCCTTCATCATCACCAAGGTGCTCCACAATGGGGCATATCACCTCTACGACATAGCAAAGAAAGAAGACGAGCAACGCTCGTGGAACGCAGAGCTGCTCCGCCGTTTTTATACCTAAACACTCAGATCGACGAGTTGTAATAAGAATTCTTCAGTTTGCTTATCAAAGACAAGGTTTTTGCGGTATCTTAATGGTTGTTATCCCATAAACATACGTGTTCAAATCCCCAGTGGGTGGCTTAGCCGCGAATCTGATTCGCCTAAGTTTCAAAAACACTCCGAGTGAAGAGCAATCCTCTCACTCAGGGACTTAGCTGCGATCTCGTACTCGCCTAAGTTTCAAAAACACTCCGAGTGGAGAGAAACCCTCTCACCAGGGGGCTTAGCTGCGATCCCGTACTCGCCTATGTTTAAAAAACACTCTGAGTGAAGATCAATCCTCTCACTTGGGGGCTTAGCCGCGAACCCAATTCGCCTAAGTTTCAAAAATACTCCGAGTGGAGAGCAATCCTCCCACTCGAAGGATTAGCCGCGAACTCGATTCGCCTAAGTTTCAAAAATACTCCGAGTGGAGAGCAATCCTACCACTTGGAGGCTTAGCCGCGAACCCAATTTGCCTAAGTTTCAGAAACACTCTCAGTGAAGAGCAACCCTCTCACTCGAGGGCTTAGCTGCGATCCCAATTCGCCTAAGTTTCAAAAACACTCCGAGTGAAGAGCAACCCTCTCACTCGCACTACAAAGAAATACACTTCCGTGATGATACGTGTTTGTCACAGTAGGTCACGTTTTCTGTCATGCATGTACATCCATGACGATTTTATGAAAGAATCAAGATAGTCATACCTGTGCTGTCGTAGAAGTGTTCCATGACATTACCAAAATTATCATCACGGAAGTGTCCACTTCCATGACGATAAATCGCGCGTCATATAAGTGTTTTCGTCAAGGGTGACCGACACGTGGCATCCACCGTAACAGGTCGCCGTTAAGCTATCGTGTCCGGTTTTGGATCCGATAACCCGTTAACAGCCCGGACCATTGGGATTATCCACGTGTAAAATTCTCATTGGCCAGAGGAAACACGTGTTGGCTCACCGTTGGGACAGATGTCATCCACTCATTGGACAGGAGGCGCCTATGATACGTCGACACGTGGCATGGCCCAACGGAGGACCATTCCGATGAAAAGGCCATCCCGTTTGACTTGGTCAAAAGGTAACGTGCCGGCCCACGGAAAGCCTGTTAACGACATGTTGGTATATCGCCCATTTACAGCCCGCTAACTCCCGGCCCGTTACGGCTTATCGGAATTAAGCCGAGTAGCTTCATCTGGGCTGTCCAATATGATTCCAGCCCGTTATCTCTTCCGGCCCATGTATGGCCCATGATGTCTTTCGGCCCATATGAGGCCCTTCGTAACTCTGGGCCCAATAAAGGCCCGAGATGAAACTAGCCCATAATGAACAGTGTATCACTTTATACCCATCAAGGGCCCATTATTCCGTCGGCCGTTTCCAGCCCGTGTTAACTTTTCGGCCTTCTAAGGGCCCATTTATTCTTGGTCTCATTTCTAGAATTCGGTTACAGTCCCTTACAAGCATGTTCCGTTTGTGGGCCAAATTCAGCCCATGGTTACATTCGGCCCATTTGTGGCCGGTTAACCCGTTGGGCTGTTTTTATAGCGTTATCAAATATGGCCTATTAACGGCCCGTTATGGTCCACGAATAGTACGGCCCATGTTTGGCGAAATGATTATACGCCCCGTAGAAGGCCCATGGATCCTACGACCGGTAGAAGACCAATGGGCCCTAGGGCCCGTAGAAGGCCCATGGATCATAAGACCCGTAGAAAGTCCATGGATCCTACGGCCCGTAGAAGGCCCATGGATCCTACGGCCCGTAGAAGGCCCATGGATCCTACGGCCCGCAGGAGGCCCATGGTTACAACAGTCCGTGTGTTGCCATGATTATTGTGGCCTAGTTACCAAAAATAGGTTATTGTGGCCACTAGGGAAACACGGAAAAAGAACTGCAGTGACTACAAGCAAACAACTAAACAAGACAATAAGGAAATAAATAAGCAAGCAACTAACGCTAGCCTATTACAACTATTACACATATTACATCCACTAGGCATCAAAGTTCGCCACCAGTGCAAATATAGGGAACAAAGCAGCATATTACATACACTGGCCGTCAATATTAGCCACCAGTGCAAATAAACGCGGCAGCAAAACAAAAGCATAACTGAAACAACTTCAAAAGAGCTCAAGAAACGTTATCCTGGGTATCCACCATGCTGGCAATAAGCTTAGCAAGCTTATTAGCTTTGTCCTATTTGGCGCTAAAATCCTCCAACGCTTGCTGTTACACCTGAAAGTATGCATCCGAATGCTCCAGGGACTTCCGTAGTCCTTCTGCTTCTTGTCGCAGCATAGCTGATCGATGTCTTTCAGCCTGTAGTTGAGACTCAAGAAACCAAACTGATTCAGATAGTGAGTTTGAATGCAAGCGGTAGTGTCCAGTAACTCGAACACTAAACCAAGACAGGACTTTGGGGTTGTCTCACTATCTTCAAGATAGTCTTCCTTAGCTGTTTTATCAGCTTTGTTGGAGACCAACAAGGATATCTCACTATCCTGAACCTTATCTGCATTACTTCCTTTACCATTGCTTAATAAGGCACTCTTCCCCAATATTCTATCAGCATTCTAAAAGAAGAAACAAGCAGACACATAACATGTTTAGCATGTACTAGTATATGAAACTCATTTCGGTGAACCAGTTCATTAGTAAGGTGGACAAGATTAAACTACCAAGTCTTCTATTGCCAAGTACTAGTACATAATAAAAGCATCAAACAAACATATATCTATGTCCTATGGTAACTGCATTGTCTTACCAAATCAAAATAGAGACACGGTTCAAATCATATCAGTTCAAGACAATGCAGCAGTGAAAGAATACAAAGCGTGGGAAACTACACGGCACAACAAGATTTCAGATGGGTACCATGGGTCTACATATACAACAACACTATTGGTTCTATTTTGATGCTAGTAATGTGCATGATATGAGAAGTCAACTGTATACACAATTGAAATTGAAATCAACAGAGCTATTGATAAGAGCAAACTGTTAAAGAAACATGCGTCAACATACCTGCTGTGCCATTAGAGTTCCGGTTGGATCCTTCAATTTAAAAATAAGTTTGTATGAGTAAATACAGTGATACAAGAGCAAAGCAGTATGCACGATAGCAATGTAATCTTAAATTAGAATAGTTGTTCTTCAGGTTTAAGCACTTGTTCTACATGAACAGAGTACAGTAAGACACAAAATTACAGTACTTAAAAAATGAGCTCATAGACCTTACCACATTCTTGGTTCGGGACCAGTATAGAACAAGGCGTTCCCAGTCATCGTCCAGTAAGTGTGTCTCAGGAGAACGTAAGGGAATTTGATGAGTTTCTTTGCCAGTGAAGTACGTTTTCCTCAGGTAATTCCGATACTGCCACCAAGCATTCTTGAAGATAGCAGAGGTATTAGCACAGGTTACCTCATCCTGAGTTTCCAAATCAGTCCTTCTCTATGGAGAAAAATGGGAAAATTTGCTGTATTATAACCATCATGGAGGTAGAATGTATGGGACAAAGCAAAGTAATTGCCATGAATAACATTACTTACACATAACTCCTGGACAAACACCTGCAACTGGCATTTCCCTTCATCTTCAGTATAATATTTCCAAGATGGGAAGATACGCACATAGGATTTAACAACATCAAATGCGATAGATGCTAAACTACGTCTGGCTGGTTGTGCTTCCTCCACAGGAATAGGCGTACTAACTGGTGGAGTTGGGGTTCGCCGTGGTAGTACTGGCCCTTTGGACACATCATCATCTCAACAGGAACTGGGTTACTATCTGCTGGGGTTGGGGTTAGATTGGGTGAAGCTAGTTCTCTGACCATCGAGTAGGGGTACAATCTGTGAGAGTCTGGGTTATGTGTGGTAGGGCTGGTTCTCGTGCATGTACAACCGGGGTGCTATCTCCACCAAGAGGTAGCACTGTTTTATTTGAAGACCATGTTTTTATTCTGCTAGATACTGGCATCACCCGCTCCAATTCAAATGGCTGATAAACAGGAAACATAGTTGAATGGACGGACATTGTATGAGAGACAGATGCAATAGATAGTGTGGAAAAAAGAGGGCATGAAATAGTTGACATGTATGTTGTTTAACTAAAACGGATAGCATGACATAATTTCACATATATGTCTATCTAAACTGGATAGCATAGCATAACATAATTCAAAGATATGATGAATAACTAAACAGGATCGCATGACATAATTCACATACATGTTATCTAAGTAATCAGGATCGCATGATTTAGTTCACATATGTGATTTATATGCTAAACAGAGGGCATTCGATATGATGTCTGGACTAAGAACATGGTGTTGAATATTGTGTATATGATGTCTAAACTATGCAATGCAAGACACCATATGCATGATATGAGCAGTATAACCGTGCCAAGTTAGAGCATACACCTCGGTGGGGGAATAGGACTAGTCATCTATATCTGAATCCATCTCTGAGGAGCTATTGGGACCCAACAAGAGATCTACTTCGACAGGTAGCACTGTCTGCTCTGAAGGCCTTGTTTTCACTCCAGATTTTTCCATCTCCCACCCAAATGGCCGATTCACGGCAAGAGTAGTTTAATGTACAAACATTGTCGACAAATGGAAATGTAATGAAGAAAAATGGGCAAGATACCATTCAAATATATGATGCCTGATTAAACAGGATGGCATTGCACATTTCACATATATTATGGCTGGCTAAAAGACATGAGACTGCATAATTCCCACATATGATATAGAAACTAAATAGGTGGCATTACAAAACATGTCTAAACTAAGCAGATGACATATATGCTGTCAAAAGTAGGCACTGCAAGGCAACATATGCATGATATGACTAACATCATCATGCCAAGGTAGAGCAAACACCTTGGGGGGTAAATAGGAGTGGTCAGCTGCGTCCGAATCCACCTCAGAACATGTATCTTCCTGTGGATGACAATCTAGAGAGGGGGGAGGGTTTGTCATTGAACCCACCATGGAGGGATGTCTGCATGACATTGTATTGCCGTGCGAAACTCTTCTCTTTTTCTCTACATGTTCAGCATGACTGTGTACAATATCTGACATGCATATGAAAAAAATATGGTGAGATTATGTAAGGAGAGCATGCAGAAATCTAGAGTGATGGTAACAACCAGTGGATGGATCCAAAAATAATGATAGCAGGCTGATGATTGCTTTAATTTAAAAAAAATACAGATGATGATTGCTTTACTATTTGTTTCCCACCCAAGATGAACAACATAGGCATACCCTAGGTGAACCAGATATTAGACAGAGATACTATTCATTGCTGCCTCGATATGTGCCCCACAACTAATTTAGAACTCATGTTTGAACATTATTTGGACCTGACTTGGAGTCTAAGAGGTGAACATGACGATAAAGTAGCAGGTAATTTTAAGCAATGCATAACATAAGCAGAAAGAAAAGAGTGCGACCTCTCTTGTGGACCCGTGTACTCCTCAGGTTCATCTGCTGAGTGGATGATGGTGATGCCGTCACGGTGGGTGCCGGCGGCAGGGAAAAAGATCATAGGCGGCGAAAGACGGTCAGGAGTCGTGATGTCTGGTTTGGTGGATGCTTCTGTCGATGGAGCAGCTCAAGTGAGGTGGACGACGTCGCGGCAGGAGCAGGACAAACCACACAAAGTTTTCTTCGACACCTACCTGTAACTGAAGTAATTCTGTAAGGGCTCATTTGGCTTGCATGATTCTAAAAACGCCGGGATAGGAAAAACATCGGAATAGGATAGGAATGCACATGGGAAACAGAGCATTTGTGAACACAGGATTTCTGTCAACTTGGGTGTTTGGTTCACAGGAATTGGAGGAGCAGAGGAATGCAAAGAAACATGGCCAAAATAAAGTGAAACCATATGAAAGCGTGTACAGTTAGAATGTTATTCTGCCACTAATGCACTTGGTCTTGTTTTCATGCATAGGATTTTGAAAAGTAGGTCTAGGTGGATGTTTTGCTCCATTCCTTTCAACAAAATGCATGAATAATTGAATAGCAGAGCGCCATAGGAAAATTTCCTATTGCTATATTTTTCCGTTGAACCAAAATAGCCCTAATGGATCGACATGAATGTAGAGGAATAAGTGATGCGACAAGTGTACAACCTCTTTGCCATAGCCGTGTCGACCTCAACATCATTGGGTTGGTCGCTGAAGAAGTTGAGGCAGAGGTGGCTATCGGAGGTGTGGAGGAAGATCTGAGGAATCTGTATACGGCGTCCAGGGCACTCCTCTGTTGTGACGGATCGTTCTATCGTTGGAGCAGCTCCGATGAGACATAAGACGTCGAGGCTGAAGGAGCACAAGATAGACATCGTTAGTCTCAAGTGGGATTCTAATAGGATCTCCAATAGATGAAGTAAAATACATTACCAAAAAGTGATAGATGTAAGATTTACATCGCCAAAAACCACCTGACTACAACAGATGAGGTAAAAATTGTTGACTCTGAACTTAACTGTCGAAACTGAAATTTACTGTGGAATCGGAATGTTACTTTCGAAACTGAACGCAATGGTAGCAGAGAGGCACTTGACATGTAGTTTAGGGAGGGCCTGCAGTTCATCTTCAACCTGCACCCCCCTGAGCCGCCAGCCACCACCGGCCGAACCGCCGGCCCCCGCGCCACCTCGCCGCCTCACCGCCCCAAAACAACTCCCCACCACCGGTCCGCCGCCGCCCCGCCTCCTCGAAACAACTCCCCACCGCCGGTCCGCCGCCCCCACCCTGAACCCTAAGATAGATAGTGGATTGCCTCTCCGGCGAGCCCCCCTCCCCGCTGTGGGTGGTTCTTGCTTAACTCCAGCGAGCCCCCCCACCCCCTGAAAATCGACTGACCCAAAAGTCAATCCAGTCGACTGAAGTGTAGCTAAATTGGAGCAGAGCAGCAGCACGAGCGAGGGGGAGAGCAGCAGCAGCATCGCGAGCGAGCGAGCGAGAGCCGGAGCAGCAGAAGTAGCAGCGCGAGCGAGAGCTGGAGCAGCAGCAGCGCGAGCGAGAGACGGAGTAGCAGCAGCAGATCCGGCTGGTATGGTCGCCGCCGCCGAAGGGTCCTCGCACTGGGGGAGAGCCGCCATGGAGATGTCGCCCGTGGCGCCGGCTTAGAGGTAGCCGCTCGAAGGGGGTGCGGGATGGAGCACCGTCGGCACCGGGAGGTCGAGTTAAGGAGAAGGTGTGATGCGATTTGTGTACAACCTCTTTGGTGGCACCGAGTAGGCCTCGGTTTCGTCCGAGGAGTCGATGGGGATGCTGCAGTTTCGGTGGAGCAGGTTAAGGCGGTGCTGTGGGGATGGAGCAGCCACAATAGATGAGGCAATCGTCGGAGCAGCTCCTTGGAGGTGGAGGACGGGGCGGCTGAATTGTCATGACGATGAGATGGACGACGGATCCTCATCCGGGGAGGTGGACGAGGGACGTCGAGCTGTTGCGGTGGATGACATCGTCGGGGAAGAGGCTCCGGCTGGGCAGCGGTGAGGTGGCAGACAGAGGAGGGTGGGGTTTTGCGGCTGGAGCAGAGAGGTTATGGCGGCCTAGGATTTCGAATGGCGAAAAGGAGGAGATGGGAGGGGGACCATGACTTAGGGACGCGCTTGTCCAAAATGTAGGGTGTGTTACAAAAGTACCCCCACCGATTTGAACTAGCGGCCCTTTCCGCTCAGGGTTAGAAGGGGGATTTCGCGTGTCGGGATTTGGCAGCTGGAGGGTGTTTTCGCGCGCGTTGTAATTTCAGGATAGCAAGGCGCGGGTTGTGAAGGTGCCAGTTTTGGGAGCACGATATCTGAATTTTCGGGATATACAAGGCGCGGGTTGAATTTTAGGGACAAGCCTAACGTGTAATATTGTACTTGTACGTACCAAATCAATTCGCACTTCTCTCAATGGAAAAAATAAAACTATTCACACCACACAAAGAGAGAGTCTTGTCCCGTTTTACTATAAAAATGCTATTCGAAGCTATGAATCCATGTTATGTCCAATTAAATTTTTTCGCTGGCTGTATAATGCATGTAACCTACTCATACCAAAATTTTAGTGCATTCCAAATGTCTATACTACCGCTGCAATTCGAACTAAATTTGAATTCGTTTCTCTATTTCAGTAAGAATATACAATCATGATTGTTGCCAACTTCAACCATCATTCGTGTATTACCTTAACAACACACCACATGATTACTATAGAGATAGATATGAACTATGTGTACTATATGAACTCGAATTCAATTTTTTGAATACACTTGATGTTGATTCCAAATAATAGTACATTTTATGTACTAACTATATATTCATAATCTAAACCATGTTCCATACATACACCGTGTTTATCACACAAAGTATAGTGCCCCGCCCCCTACATGATGACAAGTATTTAGCCCTGAGCTGCAAAAGCCACTTTCATGCATCGTACAGCAAAAAAGTATAGTGCCCCGCCCCCTACATTATGCAAAAGTACACGCTAGCCATCTACCTTTGTGAAAGTACACGCCCCTCTCCCCCTGTTTGTCTTTCTGGACCTTATTTGCTTCTAAAACATGCATGCATGTATACGTACCGATCTCCCTACATATAGCCAGGTCGACTATAATTCATTTTCCCCACGCACCGGTAGACTTACCTCATTAGTTATGTCTCTCCCTTTCTCGGACACACGACGATTGATCTTCCTATGTAGTTACGTATGCTTACCACAACCATATCGTCTCCCCTCATCATCCTTGCATACCTCCCGACCCATCTCTCACACGCACGTGCATAGACAGACAGACATCCCCCGCCCTCTCTTATTGATATTGCACTCGTAACCTCCGTTTGTCTAGCAGGCCTCTCCCACCATTTGTGAGACACCACTCCACCACTAACCCTCCGACGCTCTACCTTTGTCTTTCTCCCAACCTTATTCCTCTGCTACACATATCCATGGATGTTGATCGATCTCCCTCAATACATAGCTAGGTCCCTTTCCTTCCCCACACATATACTAGTCGATCGGTCTCTGCCCACCCCCCCCCCCCCACCACACACCGATAGTCGGACGTTGTAGGTAGGTACCCATGCCATAGGAAAAAAATGCACCTCTGCCCTCTCAAATTCCATTAGGCCAGCCGCCCTGTATCTTTGACGTGGGAAAACACAAATTCGATGGCACTCTTTATCGATCGCGCAATCACACACTTCATCCCTGTTTTCGATTCTATCGATATCTCACGTCCATGACTCCGTTTCACACACATTGCATATGCTACGTTTTTTTGTTTGAGATATCATCGACACATTGCCTCTGTTTCACACAAACCATCTCTCTCACACCCAGCCACATACGTACCTGCACCTAAAGAAGAGGTACATGCAGGACGCATGTACTCACGTCTCGTTCCCGGCCACACCTGCGCGGGTACATGGTGGAGTTCGTTCCTGTACGAAAAGGCAGCCCACGTGATAATTTGACGCGTGTAGTGGTTGTCTACTCGAAGGAGGGTCGGGTACCACGCCTAGACGGAACAAAGTTCGACTTGACGTGTTAGTATTAAATAAAGTTATATATTCCTCAATGGCACGTACATATTATAAAACGATTGCCGTGGGGAAAATGGAAAAATCCGCTCCACTATATAGAACGGAGCCTGTCTGCCGGGGTTTGTCTCTCGTCACACCATCTCACACAAGGCGGCGGTGGCCTCTCTCTCACCGTTGGTCAGTGATCCGGCTGCATCCCGTCCGACGGCGGAAAGGGAGGATGTGCATCGTTTCTCCGTTCGACGGCGTTGAGGCAGCACGTCCCGATCTGCGGTACCCGCCATTCTCTCTGACCAAGCTCCGGCATGGTAGGGCCTTCGCCACTTGCTCGCTGCCGCAATATGGGCAGATCCCGGCTGCTGGCGCCCTCCTAGTAACATCCCGACGACCCTCGGGTACAGCTTCCTCCGGCCTTGCTCCACTACCCATCTTCCCGCGTTGCTACATGTGGATCTTCTTTAGTTGTTTGCTTAAAACGTATCTCGGCCGGCATGCTTTCCATCTTGCAATCTCGTCCTCAAACCATTTTTGATAAACCACCATGTTGCTATCTTTCCCTTATTACATGGAATATGCTTCTTTTTTGTCGGTGTATGTGTCTTCAGCTCGTGTTATTGGGCAGTAATTGTTTCCTTTCTACCTCCTTTCGCAAACAGGGCTATCCATTTTCACCTCGTTGCTATTGCGACCTTTTGGTGAGCTGCACAAATCACTTTTTTCTTAAGAGTGTTTTGTGCAGTTCTGCCAAAATGTCACACAGGCAACGTTTTTACATTTTTGTGGGACTGCAGAAAGGGAGATTGGTTTTGCTATCCTTCTCATCCAACTCCGTGCCTAATCTTCTCCAACAAGTAGTTAGTCCTAAAGAGAGATCGCAGAGGTGATCGGCTTCTATTTGTGTGTGTTATGTTTCATCATCCAGTTCCACTATTATTGTCATCACACTGACTGGATATCTTTGCAAACAGGGATGGTCCGCTCGATTTTAGTGGAGCTGCACAAAATGATCGGATTGTGGTGTCCTCCATACACCTCTTTTTTTGGCTACAGAGCTTGGTGAAACTAGCTGCCAAGCAATGAACACTGTGCCTAGGAAATGGAGCCATGCCTACGAACAACATCGATCAATTATATATTTTTCTTTATTTGTATACCTTCTCACAACTTTGTCTTCAGTTGTGATGTGAATATTGGCGTTGCTCTGCGAACCATTGAGATGCATTAGCAGCCATGGTAGTTTCATTTGTATTTGATGGAATGTTGTAACGAGATAATCTTGAGGCAAGAGGACACATGAATCCTAAGTTGAAACCTTTTTTTCCTGCGGGAACCAAAGTTGAAATCTTCATAGCATCACAGTACAATTTCATTAAAATTATGCATACATATAAACAAATCCTGAAGGATTGATAGCAATGCCAGAAACAATTCAACTTCGTTTCGCCGACATGTGGGACATCCTTCATCCGGCTCCACCTACCATGAAGCAATATTGAGTGCACAACTGCAGGGAAAGATTCACCACGGTCATTGCGTCGCAGTAGTAATGACTAGTGAGCAGTCAAATCACAGAGCCCCACCTTCGCCACAGTAAGTTGCTTGGACGAAGCAACCATCATTTCTCTGTTCCTTGAATCCGATGGTACTCCCATATTCCCAGAGTAATAAGTTGGTCGGGCGAAGCAACCATCACTTCACCTTTCACACAGTAAGTACTAGTACCTCCTTTTTTTACGCTAGAAACAACCACATGTGAATATTGGCGGTAGCAGCACAGCAACTGAATCAAAAATCGAAACCAACCAATGAACTACTACTGATGGTGAGCGTTTGCTAGTATCATGTACTCCGTCTGTCCATGTATATAGGGCTTAATGCGTTTTCCGAGACTAACTTTGGCCCTATTTGGATCCATGGGTTAGAGTTAGTTTGAGCTAGTTGGGGCTCAAATAGCTCTAAAGTATCCAAACATGAGGGTTAAATTGGAGCAAGTTGCCCCAAACCCACCAAAAAAATATCCCACCCAAGAGTCGGTAACATCTGATGAGTTAATCGACCTCAATAGACGGCAAAAATGCCAGCCCGCCGCACTTTGAGAGAGACGAGGAGCGAGAAGCGATACGGGCTGCTGGATTGCTAGAGCTAGGTGTCACACGGAGGCCAGGAAATATGGTGATAGCGTAGGTTAGCCATGTAGTACTACACTGGGCTGCCGTGTTTCGTACTCTTCCGGTCTACTGTGGAGATGATTGGATTTTATATTGCTGAATAATATAAAATATTATGATTGCAGACGCTCCACCACGAGGTTCCTTGCTCCTTCTCGGTCGTCGGGAATCTATGAGCATAATTGGTTTGGTGCCAAAAATAGGCATGCCAATGTTTGGCATTGTGCCAAATATTCGCTACTACTACTTAGTTGGTTACCGAGTTGTTTTGCCTATCTCACATAAAGTTACCAATATTTGGCAAGTCTTGGTATTGCCAATATTTGGCAATTCCAACATTTTGCTAGCCAAATATTGGCAGCAAACCAATCATGCTCTATGTTCTTCCACTCTCTTTTTTTGACGTGAGCTTTGTTCATCCTTTTGCCAACACGCGAGACATCTAGCATCAAGGTGCACGTGTCATGCAAGAAAAGTGAGATAACCAGTGCGTAAGTGAGTCGTGCACTACGATGCCACCTAGTGCTATGCAATATTTTTCCTCCTCGATGGCACGTGAATAGTGCATGTACTCAATGACCGAGCACGGGATGGTAGCCATGGACATGGTCGGCCCTTTTTGGAGAGAGTACTAAATACTACTACGTATTAACTTTGAGGTGTCCCGTCTACTCGCAGAACGACGAGAAGCACACACTGAGACTACCCACAGTGGGAGTAACATTGGTAGTAACATCACACATGTCTAGATAAAGTAGATGATGTGACAAGCAATAAATGAAGAAAGAGAGGAAAGTAGTAACATCACACATATCAAGGCAAGATGTGTCTATACCCTAATAAATGTAGTGTTGCATGCTACCACACATATGTTAACCCCCTCAGACTGTTACTATAGAGGTAGTACAAACATAGACTAGCAACATGAGTAACATGAGCATGTTACTAGTCTATGTTACTACCCATTGCGGCTAGTCAGAGGGGGGGTGTCTCCAACAGTGTTCCTCGGCTCGCACCTCTTGCATCACGGTGGTCGAGCTTGGAGTCATTCATCTGATACACGTGGCATCTCAGATCTGGACACAAGGTGACGTACACCGTCAAGGTCCACGGTCAAGGGGGTCAGGGCGGACGCGACCTCTCACTGTGTCCGCCATTTGAAGCGGCACGCCGGCCCAGGGCGTCGCCCGCTGCACTCCCAGTTGTACCCGCCTCCTCACCACATTCAAAAACCTACATTTAAAACCGCGTGGAATGCGAGAAACCAGCTCCGGCCACACACGTCTGTTCAAGAGCAGGACGCCGGCCAAGCTCCTCCTTCCACCATTTTTTCCACTCTTTCGGCGGCATCCGACGAGCAGGAAGAGAAGTTCTCCGGCATAAAAGCCGCCTGGGTGGCCCGCCGAGCCCGACAGTTACGAGTGAGGCAGCTCGCTTCTCCACCTACCTCGCCTAGCCCGTCAGAGGTAGTTGCCGCACTAAGCCAAGCGTGGTTTCGCAGCTGGCCTCTCCAATACAGCTCGAGGAAGAGTGCCGACTTGCTCCACGCCGGCTTGTCGGGGAGCACGGTGGCACGGGCATCGTCGCTGCCCTCGATGCCGCCGTGTCGTACATCACCTCCAGTGTCTGCGACTGCGCCATCCATCATCGACGCGCTCATAGCCGCGACATGTAGGCAGAGAAAGAAGCTGCTGCGGAGGTCGACGAGGTGATGTGGCTATGCGGATGTCGACGAGGTAACGGGCAGCATGTCCCCGCCCGCTGCCATCATCGAGGAGAAGTAGAACACGGGAGGCCGCCACCGATTGTATCCCATGAAGGCCACCGCCGAGGCGACGCCGGCGAATACAGCCGATGTCTTGCACGATTCTTCTTCTGCCGGATGCTGGAGGAGGACAAAGAGATCGGGCGGCGACCATTTAGATTATGTATTTTAATTCTACCAGGCTGGTTGTAATGGGAGTATTATAAGTAGTATCATGCATGCCAACTAGTAGTAGGCAAATTTGATGAGGTGGCATAGAATTAAATGAAGAAAGAGAGAGTTGAGTATCATATTATGATACTGTATGGAATTAAGACCTGTTCCAATGCAAATGTGCTTAGATGAGGTGCTAAGTGCATTAAATGGCTTAGCAACTCAAGTCTCCAATGCATAGGTCCTTAGTTTGTTGTTTCTAAGCTTGCTTCATTTAATTAGCTATAGACTCAAAACTGTCTTTCCACCGTTTCTTCCTGGGGTCACCAAACGAGTCTCTCTCTTCTTAATTAACTTGCCACGTCATATTTTATGCCTACGTGGTAGGCTTAGCAGCTATACATGGTGGAGCACTGGGAGAGGCCAAGGCTGGTCATAGTGGGGAGTAACTTATACTGTAACATATTACTATGTTACTCCAAAGATCTCTCTCCTCATTAACTACATGCCACATAAGCAAAATTTTCTTGGAGTGTGCTATGTTACTAGTACCTAAGTTACTCCCACTATGAGGCGGGCGACGAGCCGACGAGGTAGCCCGACGACCCCTTGAGCTTGAAAGGCACCCGCATGATCTCCTCTCCTCGTAGGCAAGGTCGGGGTGCATTGGGTACATGTCTGACGACATCCGCGGCACCGACGGCGTCGTTGCCATTTCATAAGTGTAAATAATTAGTCAATTCCTAGTCAACAATCAGAATCGCCTAAACTCTAACATGTGAACACTAATACCGCTCAAGGGGGTGATATACCCGGTTTTAGATATTTGAGGGTAAAAATCGTACCAAAATTGACTTTGGGGGTTATGTGGCAAGTAGTTAATGAGAAGTGGTAACATAATATGTTACTGTAACATAGCATTTCCCAAGACAAGATGAGTCTACATGGTAATAAATGAAGCCATCATAACATTACTGTACTACTCCCTCCTTTCCAGTTTATAGGGCTCGCTCCTTTCCGGTTTATAGGGCTCAATTCGAAAATCTCACCAACCAAGATAGATGATGAGTGGTGGAATACTTTTTGTAATTTGCAAAAGCACCCAACTAATCCTCTTGTTTTCCTCAAAAATTTATGTTTACCATTGTATTAATTGCAATGCATGCATGCATAAAGTACATGCATTGGTCAATTTTCTCTTAATACTTGCATGCAATTATTTAATGCACCTTGAAATATAAACTTGTGGTGGGAAACAACCAAATTGATCCTTATAAAATGGAAAAACTAAGATTTTGAGATAAGCCCTATAAACCGGAAAGGAGGGAGTAGTAACATAGACTAGTGTCATATGCATGAAACTACTAGTGAGTATGGGAGCACATGATATTTCCCCGTCCGGATCGATCCCAAGTTGGCTTCTCACCTTCTTGGCCTAACAAAACCCCTTCCCCTTCCCACGCGCGCTTCCCGCCCGGCGCCAGCTGAGCCCGCTGCTCCACATTGATGGCAAGTCAGGGCGACGCGACCTCTCACTGCTTCCGCCGTTGAAGCGGCGCGCCGACTGACGGCACCGCCCGCTGCACGCCTGGCATTTCAGACTACATAGTGGAGAGTAACTTTAGAGCAAGTACTACAATTAGATGACATAAGGATTTAAATATAGTATTTGTGCTCAGTTGAAGGAGAGAGAAGAGGAGAGAGAAGAGAAGTGGGTTGTAAACTTGTAGCCGATTGTAGCAGGAGCTCCAACATACTTTGTGAGACAAAAGGTGGGGCCATTATTAATGATATAGTAGATTATACTAAAGGGACTAACTATTGTACTAGTAGGCTATTAGGTTGCTTCTAGATGATGTGTCAACTTCATATAGCCGGATGTTGGCTATACTATTAACCATGCTCTAAGTGTTGTGTGAGTGGGACTAAAGTTTAGTCCCATACTGCTAGGTGAGTGTAAGTTGCACCACTTTATAATGTGATCTATTCTAGCATTTGCATGAGCATGATAATAGGAAACCTACACGCACGCTCTTCGGGAATGAGCCTGTCCAAGGACAAAAGCTATCCACGTGGTCTATATTTTTGTTGGTCGGAAAATTTATTAAGTCATTAACTAATAATTAATGGACGCCTTAATTACTCAACCGTTTCTTATTCTTTTGGATAGTGGGGCTATTATTGACTTGGACGTGGGGTTTGGGCCAAAGGCCTACTATTATACTTGGTCTTACTCGCACGACCAACCTGACAGGCTCTACCATAGCCGCCATTGTATCATATGGTCTTGCACTATTCCAGATCTTAGCGCAGCCACACAATTCTTCTCCATCTCCTTCCGGCATGCACCGCGAGAAGGGACAACAGTCCTCTGGGCCCCGCCTTTCGTGATCCAATACGGGAGAGGGCGATCAGGTTTTTGGGGAGGACACTCCTGTGACTGCTGCCAGCGACAACTTCCTCGACGACAGCCTTCTTCCCTAACCTCGGTAACCTCTTCATCAACGACATGAGTGACAACATCAACCATAGCGGTTCTGCTCCCGCTGTATAGTATGTGATTTTGTCTTCCTGTTTAGTCTACATCATTACTTTGTCCTTTGCAATTGTCGTCATGATCTATTTACTATTGATTCGGATTAAATCTCATAGTAAATTGCTCATATATTCAACAATCCAATCCAAAAACCTGATTATAGGCAATTTACTCCGAGTGGTTTTGCTGCGCTTTTGAAGCCGCCTACTTTTAAGGGGGTGCAATATAAAAGGTGGCGCACAAGAGCAGTATATTGGTTTCAGATATTGTACTGCTATGACGCCACTAAGGGTAAGCCTGAGGGCGATCTTAATCCTACACATCAGGAAGCTTTTGAGAACATGGATACCCACTTCAAAGTCGCCCTGCTAAGTGTTCTTGACGATTCCATTGTGGATTCATATACGTCGTTTGACAGCGGCAAAGACATGTGGACTGCGCTCGAGGCCACGTTTGGGGCCTCAGGCGCTGGCAACGAGTTGTACATCATGGAGCAATTCTGTGACTACAAGATGACTGATGAGCGCTCTGTTGTTCAGCAGACTCATGAGATACAGTCACTCGCTAAGGAACTTGAGTACTTTAAGTGTGTGTTGCCGGACAAATTTGTTGCTAGGACCATCATTGCCAAGCTTCCACCTTCGTGGAACGATTTTGCTACTTCTCTGAAAAACAAGAGACACGAGTTTTCCGTTTCGGATCTCATTAGCACTCTTGAATTTGAAGAGAAGGCGAGAGCAAAAGACACACGTGCTCGGGTCGCTGAGGGATCTTCTAGTGCCCACATGGTACACGAGAAGAACTTCCAGTCCAACCAGCCCCAAAACAACAAGAACAAATCTTAGGGGAAAGGCAAGTTTGATGCAAAGAACAAGCCGTCACATTCTACCAACTTCAAGAAGAATTCTCATAACGAGAAGGGATACAAACCTCAATTTTGATAGCACCGCACAAAGTTTATATGCCTGTATCTACCTGCTGTCAGCTAACCTCATGGTGCTCCAGGTATACCTACATTCGTAACTAGGTACAATGACCACCGCAAGATGAAATAAGCTTATTCATACGTTGACTTGCTGATTGCAGTGCGAACAATCCTGTCATGTGTGGAGGAGCAAACAAGCAGTGCAGCCGAAGGTGGAAATCAACCAAGGACTTATGAAACTATATATAATCTTCCTCAGGTAGGTAAGTATCCCCTTCGTCCAGATGATCATGTTTTTTCATGCCGAGTTATTGATATGTGCTACTGTTTTGCAACACCATTTAATTATAGCTATTGTTTTCCTATCTTTTCAGATTCAGGACAATGAAGATGATTTCAGGGGAACTACACAATATGGACTCATGTTGAGTCATCTCTATTGCCTCATGTGTTTGCTGCAAATGTGTCAGCATCAATTGCACGATGAGGCAGCTAGCTAGCTGTGGAGTTGCCAACATGCTCAAAGTGCTCGCAACATTGAGAAGAAACAAGCATGCCCAGGAAATTAATGCGTGCGCAGGGAGGCCCTTTGCTCAGAGAAGCATCGACCGATTTTCTTTATTTCCACACATTCTCACAGCTTTGTATTGGTTATAGTATGGTGAATCATTGAGATGCATAAACATGATGAACTTTTGTTCTTTTGAATGTTAGTATGCATACCGTATCTTCTGAAGCTTAGTTTAATGTGAATGTTGACTAGCCTGTGAACCTTTACAATCTAGTAAGTATATTGTAGGCCTGTTATTTGACACCTCACTTTGCCGCGCTACGCGACCAGTCTGAGTGCCTCCATCCAGTACCGCATCCTCTAATTTGGTGGATGCCAAGTTGAAAAAGGTTACCGATGAGCAGCCATAAGCTGGAGGCGTCTCTTTTTTTTTCTTTCGAATGGGCAATAAGCTGGAGAGTGTCTCGGTCTGCCTCTAGTGTTAAGGCCCTCCAATACGAAACACGAGCAACCAACTGGGCCGATACAAAAGCCTATCCATCTTAAAGCCCAATTGTTTTTGTTTTTTGCGAGGAGAAGCCCATATTTCTTGAAGAGGGGGCAATCCTAGAAAAAACCCTCCTTCTTCCTTGCTTCCACTTATACTACAGCTCGCTGGACTCTCGTGCTTCCGTCGCCCCCCAATTCCCCCCGCTCCCCGTCTTCCTCACTCGTCCAGAAAACCCCTGCTCACCTTCTTCCTCACTCGTACAGAAAACGCCTGCTCCTCTTCTTCCACTCCTAAAGAAAACCGCAGCCCTCCTTCTTCCCCACTCGCATTGCCACTAGGCTCGTCTCTGGCTACCCTGCTCAAACCCGTGAGCTCGACACGATGCCCACAAGGAAAATGGAGTCGTCTGGCCCCAGTGCCAAGAAGATGTGGCTCCCGCCAGCGATGACGCCGCTTGTAGATCCCGCACCCGGCAGCGCGGGGAGAAGCGGCGAGCCCCCCACCCCCACCCGGATCTGAGGAACCGGTAGAATCTCCGATGGACCGCATCAGCGATCTCCCAGACGTCATCCTTGAGGAGATCATCTCGCTTCTCTCCACCAAGGATTATTGCCGCACACAAGTCCTCTCTACTCGGTGGTGCCCTCTATGGCGCACCGGCCCCTCAATCTCGACTGTCGTTAGATATCTGACCTTCCTGAATTTGATCTCCTCAGAGCCATCATCTCCTCTCCCTAGCAGGGCCCCGTTCAACGCCCCTACATCCCTACACACTACCTGCTGTCCAGACCCGGCACGGTGGACGCTTGGCTGACATCCCCTGAATTCGGAAAACTCCAGCAGTTTGAGTTCTACCATTAGCACGAAAGTTTCATACCACGAACATGCCACGAATTCGTGCCCACACCACCGTTGTCCATCTCGCGCTTTTCCTCCTCTCTCCTCACTGCCACCTTTGTCCGGTGCCATCTACCAGATGATCTGGTACAAATGCTTCGACTCCCACTGCTAAATTTTTTTTGCCTGTGGTGGTTTATCTGTCGGAGGCCTCACTACACAACATCATCCACTCCAATTGCCCTGCCCTGGAGCACTTGCTGATTGTTTTGGGAATAGAAATCCCTATCAGTTATCTCCAAATTAAGTCGCCTCACCTTAAAAGCATTGGAATGTGTTTTGAAGGACAGCAGCTCATCATCGAAGATGCCCCTTCACTTCAAAGGTTGCTCCTTGATAATTGTTATAGACCTTCGCAAATAACTGTCATCTCTGCGCCCAAACTTGAGACCTTGGGTGTAATTCGTGATCCGTTTAATGATCATAGGAAGTTGGTGTTTGGCTCCTCACCTTATCAGGTACCGTATATTATCATCTACACATTTGTAATCATAAGCCGCATTTTTCATTTGTGCGCATAAGTTTTATATCATCATGGAGTACACTTTGGGTACTAATATTATGTTATATGCTCAATGAAGAGTTTGTCATGCATAGCCTATCAATGCTGCTGGATTCTGTCAAGATCTTATATATCGGAATGTATAGTTTTGATCTGAACATAATTATTGGCTTGCTGCGATGCTTTCGATCTTTGGAGAATTTATATATAGAGGTGATGATTTCATGCACATTGAAAGCCCGTATATATTGTACTAGAATTAACCGTTCAGCTGTCGCTCTTTCGACATACTCTTTTTTCAGACCTTAACTATTTTCAATCTTCATGTCTACATAGGTACTGTGACCACATGGAGAAAAACGTATAACCAATCGGTGGCGTAATAAGCACCAGGATTTTCTCAGTTCTCATGACATTCGTTTGAGGACAATAATGATGGAAGGATATGCATCCAACCAGGCAAACAGAAGCTTTGTCACATTCTTCCTGTTGAATGCGCGGTTACTATTGTCCATGAGGCTTAAGTTTACCGCAAGAGATTTCTCACGGAAGGACACGTTGAACAGCAAAAAAAAAGAAGTTTCAGGTGGACAAATGGGCTTCTAAACGTGCTCGGCTTCTATTTACAACAAGTTGTAGTCATCCTAAAATAATTTTTTTTGCACAGGATGTTGATTTTATGGATCAGACTGGTCCATTTGTTTGTGACTGTGAAAAAGAGTGGTTGGGTTAGATGTTACTACCATGTTCAATCTGGGTTTTGTCTAAAAATTTGATGAACAATTAATCCTTGGGCTTTTTGTACCGTTTGTAAGCTTGAGTTGCATGTTGTTGCCCTCATACTCCCCTCCACCTGCCACTACACTGCCGCATCTGCCACGGCTGCTGTTCGTTCCCGTCCGAGGCCTCGCCGTCGTTCTCCGCCTTGGTTCGCTCGCTGTGCCCGCCGCCGTCTGGCGTTGTCAATATTGTCAACAACCAAGAGGAATCAGGAGATAACTGTACGTGGAGAGGTTGACAGTAGGGACCCACCAGGGTCATTGCATTACGCAAGCAGGTGCCTCGTTATTACAAGCCAAAAAAAATACTTCCTCCTAATTGTTTGACAACTAGGTCCCACGCCATTGTCAATGTAGTCAATAAACAAGAAAATTACACAACGAGCGGATAACACCAGGAACCCAGCAGCTCGCCCAGTTGTTTTTTAGTTTTAGAGACGGAGCTCAACTGCGCGTTGTGCGGGGGCTGTGGCCCGTCTAGCCCATGCTTACGCTTTTATTTAATCACATGACGAGCCCAGTTCATATATTTTTTCTTTCTGAAAATGGCTAGCCCAGTTCTTTTTTTTGGAGAATACCAAAACTGAGGCCTACTTGCTTTTCTCAACCCTGCTGGGCTGCAAATCTTTCAAGACGAGGAGGGATGTAAGTAGTAAGAAATGGGCTTCCCCAGAAAATGGGCTATAAGTTGTACGAAATGGGCTGTAAATTTTTAAACCAAAGCCAACCGGAAATTACATTAAAATATCATTTTTCTGGATTTCTCTACTCTCTACTCTTATAAAAACCAAAGCTAACTGACAATTACATTAAAATATCATCTTTTTTCCCACAAGATAAACTACTCATACAAATGCATCTTCATGTTTCGTGCAACGCACGGGCATCTTGCTAGTTAAGATTTTAAATTTCACTCATTTTTTGTGGAGAATTGTTTTTTGAATTTTATTTTGATATAATTTTTTAAAAATTATTTTTAACGTGACTCGAAATTTCGTGATTAAAAGAGTTTGGACCCCACCGAAATATGCAAAATTTCGTTGATTTTTTTAGCAGTGCCCAGAATATATGGTCTGTAATGCTAATAAAAAGAATATGGGCTTCAAATATCCTTAAGAATTAGCAAATGGGTTGTAAATTATTGAAAATAATGGCAAATGGGTTGTATGTTGTTTTCCACAGATTTGGAGGCTGACTTCTAGGCCTACTAGGTTGACGATGACACCATCCTAATTTTTTTTGACGCGTACGCAACGCTTTGTCAACTTAGTCGACACAGAGCACTGACTGTTGGATGTCCATCCAACGGCCGCCGTGCTTCTTCAATCTCTGATCTTCCTGCTCCAGCCGCCCAAACCAGCGCCGGCAGGACTGCCTGCTCCCTCCTCCCGTGGTTGGCTGTGCTGCCGCCAGGCCATCCCTCTACCCACCCGCACATCCTGTTATGTTCGGGCGACGTTAGCCTCACCCCGCAGCCGACCAGTTAGCGCTCATACTCCCCTCGGCGTGGGCATCCGCTGCGGTGGCTTCGCCGGCTCCGGGTCGTTCCCTTCCTGGTCCTCGCCCTCGTCCACCGCATTTGTGCTCTGGGCGCGGCGAGGTCAACATACAACAGCCATCGAAACAGGCTGGCAGTAGGGGCCCACACAAGGAAATGCCTCCTTATTACGCGCAAAATAATGATTCCTCCACGTGACAGCTGGGACCCACCGGAAGCTGTATTTCGCGAAAAAAACGTTCCCCCCATTGACAGGTCGGACCCACTAGCTATATCTTCGCACGCAAGGAAGTGCCTCATTATTACGCACAAAAAAAATGAATACTCCCTCTGCTAGCTAGGGCCCACCATAGTGGGAGGCTGACTTGTGGGCCTACGAAGGTGACGGGGACGGAGGGCTTTGTCAACTTAGTCAATATGAACGATTCTAGCTCCAGTGACCGTACGATTTCCATCCAACGACCGTAGTGCTTCTTCAACCTCTGGTCTTCTTGCTCCAGCTGCCCAAATAAGCGTCGGCCGTGCCGCCTGGTCCTGCCTCCCGTGTCCGGCTGTGCTGCCACCGCTAGCCATGCCATCCCTCTATACTAACCCACACCTCCTGTTATTCTCCGGCGACGTCAGCCTCACACCACAGCCGAAGCAGTCAACCCACGTACTCCCCTCCACGTGGGCATCCACTGCCACGTCTTCCCCAGCTCCGCGTCGTCCCCTTCCTAGGCCTCGCCGTCGTCAACCGCCCTGGTGCTCTTGGCGCGGCATGGTCAACATGGTCAAGGAACGACTTCCATTGGAAGAGTACTGTACGTGGAGAGGCTGACAGCTGGGTCCACGGCAGCAGCAAGGAAGTGCCTCCTTATTATGCGGAAAATGATTATTCCTCTACCTGACAGCAGGGACCCACCAGACAGGCCACCGTATTTCACGAAAAAAACATTTTCCCCTTAATGCTGGGACCTACCAGCTACATCTTTGCACGCAAGGGAGTGCGTCCATATTACGGGCAAAAAAATGATTCGCCCCCTGATAGCTGGGACCCACCAGCTACATCTTCGCACGCAAGGAAGTGCCTGACAGTCGGGAGCCACCTGGTCGAAGAGTACGTAGCGTTGTCATTCTGGTCGCGAACATGTACATACATACTGGTCGATCGGTCTCTCTGCAAGTATGAACCGTGGCCGAGTAAGTAGCGGCACGTGTGTCGTTGTAGAGCACCCGACATAGCAGTTCACGCAGTCCCGTCTAAGTCCTGTACACGTACGTACAGCCACAGGGCAAAAAATACGGCCACATACATACATAAAGGCGGGGTCTCGAGCGCATACTCGCGGACGGCCAGGCCTTGTGTACATGGAGAGGCAATGGACGGGAGCAACGGCGTCATGTTCATCGGGCAGCAAACCGACTGGGTCGGAACGGAGAAACAACGTCGTGTTCATCGGGAGGCAACGGAATACGTCGTGTTCATCAGGAGCCAACCGGCTTGGATGGAACAGCCGATGGAAACGAGGCCTGGCGTACCACAGAACGGAGGAAACGGCCTTGTGTTCGACCGGCCACGGTCGAAACGGGATCCTGTTTATCGGGAGGGGTCTGGCGTACCGCAAAATGGAGGAAACGGACCTCCTACGGTGGAAAAGGGGTCCTGTTGATCGGGAGGGATGTGGCGTACCGCAAAACGGAGGAAACGGACTTGTGTTGGAGCGCTACGGTCGAAACGGGGGTCCTGTTCATCGAGAGGCATGTGGCGTACAACAAAACGGGACTCCACGGGATACTGTTCATCTCCACCGCCGACTGCCCCCACGGGCTACTATTCATCCACCGTCGACCTCCTCTAGCCTCCACCTGCGACTGTTCATCCATGGGCTCCTGTTCATCCAGCCTCCACCGCGCGCTCCTCCACCGGCTACTGTTCAACCAGCCCTCTTCACGGGGTCCTGTTCAACCACCCACTACTAGGAAAAGGGCTATAGCTGATATGGACATTAATGGCGCACCATGTATGCGGTGCGCCACTGCTATATAACAGTGGCGCACCAGATGCAGGTGCGCCATTAGTGTCCTCATTACTAATGGCGCACCAGACACACGGTGCGCCATTACTAGCAAATTTTATTTTTTTATTTTTCCAAAACTATTAATGGCGCACCAGGGCACAGTGCGCCATTACTAGTTAAACTAGTAATGGCGCACCACACGCTTTGTGCGCCACTAGTGACAATTTTTTTCTACTTTTTTTTCAAAACTAGTAATGGCGCACCTGTGTGAAGTGCGCCATTACTAGTTCAAACTAGGAATGGCGCACCACAACAATGGTGCGCCACTACTAACAATTAATTTTTTTTTGCAAAACTAGTAATGGCGCACCCCTAACTGGTGCGCCATTAGTAACAAGGGTTACTAATGGCGCATTTGTAGGTGGTGCGCCATTAGTAACCTGAGACCAGCTAGATATTTTGGACAGCCACCTACCACATTCACTTCCCCACTTCATTCTCTCCACCTCCTCCTCCAAGCTTGTCTCGGCTGCCTCCTCCTCCTCACCTCATTCGCACCATAGATTCACTCAAATTAAGTGGTTAAATTACCTTTTTTTGATAGGTAAGTAAGGGGAAAGCTTTCTTTATGTTGTAGATCTACTTTTTTCTCCCTCCAACAACGTGCACATGCACTTTTTATGGCCTAGCTAGATCTACGTATGTTTGTGGTGTTGCATATGTTTGTGGTGTTGCATATATGTTTGTGTTTGCAGGTACCAGTATTTGAAATGCGATAGTTGCCAATATTTTGCCAGAATGTTGATTCATTTCCGTTTCGGCGAGAATTTGGAACTATGCATTTTTTGGTCCTATTTTTAGGCAAAGTCATGCCAAATTTTTTCTTGGTTCTAAAATATCATTTTGCTCTACCCCGCAGGCGACCATGGTCCGCACGATGACCGAAGGCATCGTGAATAGGTTTTTGAGCTCGGCGAAGGCCGAGATGCTTCAAAAGAACGAGACGGAGATAAGATGTCCGTGTCGAAGATGCAAGCTGAAGTGCCTTATTGCGGACCCGGATTCCGGGCAGGTGCGGGACCACCTGCTCTTGCGTGGTTTCATGGATGGCTATCGGTGGCAAGGTGATGAAGATGACTATGAAGTCGTCCATGGGGGCCGGGCAAGAAATGAGGAAAGGCAGCAAGACAACCACCGCGGCGAGGGCGGGCGAGAAGACGAAGAATCTCCAGGACATGATCACGACGGTGATGCAGTACACAGTCATCATGTAGAAGATGCCGGACATGATGAGGAAGATCAAGACGAATGGCATGATCATGAAGATGAAGATGCCGGAGCAGACAACGATGGACCCTCGATGGGCCGGGTGCAGGACCCTCATATTCAAGAGCTGCTTCTCAAGCAGACGGATAACGCAAGAGCTGCCGCCCGAGGGAAAGCCAAGCTGGATCAACTGGAGATAGACGCGGCTACTCCATTGTATGAAGGATGCAGGCCCGAGGATACCTGCCTGAAAGTAGCGCTCATGGCTCTGGAGATGAAGGTAAAACACAAAATGACCGACGCATGCTTCGACGAGAACATGTCATTCTGGCACGAACGGCTTCCCAAGGGGAATAAGTGCCCGACCAGTTTTGAGGAGGCAAAGAAAATCGTGTGTCCTCTGGATTTACCGCACGTGGAATACCATGTGTGCATGAACAATTGCATCATTTATCGGGACGAGCACGCGAAGTCTACCATATGTCCGATGTGCGGCGTCACTCGATACAAGAAGAGGAAGAAAGCTCCTTGAAAAGTGGTGTGGTACTTTCCGATCACTCCTCGTCTGCAGCGGTATTTCGCGGACCCTAAGCTAGCAAAGCTCCTGCGTTGGCACGCAGATAGGGAGGAGAAGAAGCGAGAAGATGACGGAAATGATCCGGAGATAAATAAAAAAGACAAGATGCTGAGTCACCCTAAGGATGCGAGCCAGTGGCAAGCGTTGAACTTCGAACACCCAGAATTCGGGGACGATCCAAGGAACATCATGCTGGGTGCGAGCACCGATGGAGTCAATCCGTTTGGCAGCCTGAGAAGCACACATAGCACCTGGCCTGTGTTTGTGTGGATGTACAACCATCCCCCCTGGTTGTGCATGAAGAGGAAGTACATTCACATGAGTATGCTAATTGAAGGGCCGAAACAACCAGGGAACGACATCAATCTGTATCTGGGGCTGCTGAAAGAGGAGCTAGGCACGCTGTGGAAAACGCCAGCCAGTACGTGGGATGCCGCAGAGAAAGAATATTTCCCTATGAGAGCCGCACTGCTCACGACGGTGCACGACTATCTCGGTTACGGATATCTCGCGGGGCAGCTGGTCCACGGATTTTCTGGATGCGTCAGGTGCATGGATGACGCAACGTATCGCCAGCTAGATAGAGATCCCGGGTCTTCGAAAACCGTGTTCATGGGACATCGAAGGTGGCTTCGCGATGATGACCCATGGAGAAAACGCAAGGATCTGTTCGATGGTGAAACCGAACCCCAAAGACGCCCACGTACGAGGAGCGGCGAGGAAATAGACGAGCTGTTGAAAAATTGGAAAGATTGCCCACTGCCGGGAAAGAAGCAAAAGGCGCCAGAGCCGGGAAAGAAACGAAAGGCGCCAGAGCCGCTGCTGAAGGTATGGAAAACGAGGTCTGTTTTCTGGGACTTGCCGTACTGGAAGATCCACCATGTGCCTCACACCTTGATGTCATGCATATCACGGAACGTGTGCGAGAGTCTGCTTGGTACCCTGCTCAACATGCCAGAGAGGACCAAAGATGGGCCGAAAGCAAGGGCAGACTTGAAATCAATGGGCATCAGGGAGGAGCTTCACCCTAATGATGATGATGATGATGATGATGAGGCGAAGCAGGACATGGAAAGTCGTCGCAAAGGCAAAAAGGCCAAGAAGACCGGAAATGACTACCCTCCCACGTGCTTCACTCTAAGTCAGGAGGAGATCGAGCAGTTTTTCACCTGCCTCGTAGGAGTAAAACTTCCTTACTGTTACGCGGGGAAGATAAGAAGATACCTAGACTCAGCGAAGCAGAAGTTCAGCGGGATTAAGTCTCATGACTGTCACATGCTGATGACGCGGATTCCAGTTGCAATCCGTGGGATCATGGACGCGCACGTCCGTGAAACGCTCTTTGGCCTATGCAACTTTTTCGACGTCATCTCTCGGAAGTCGGTTGGCGTGAGGCAACTCAGAAGGCTACAGGAAGAGATCGTGGTGATACTATGCGAGCTTGAGATGTACTTCCCGCCCACATTCTTCGATGTTATGGTGCATCTGCTGGTCCATATCATGGAAGATATCATCCAACTCGGGCCGATGTTCCTGCACAACATGATGCCGTTCGAAAGGATGAATGGTGTCATCAAAGGATACGTTCGCAACATGTCACGTCCAGAGGGAAGCATAGCCAGGGGCTTTCTGACCGAAGAGTGCATCTCATACTGCACGAATTATCTAGGCATCGAGAACCCCGTTGGTCTGGCTGTCAACAGGCACCTCGGCAGGCTCGCTGGATGGGGTCATCACGATGGTCGCCGCGAAATGCATGTCGACTTCGAGGGTCGGCTCGCCGACTTTGAAAGAGCAAACCTAGTCGCACTAAAACACATAGACGTGGTCGATCCTTGGGTGGTAGAGCACAAAACCTTTATTGAGAAGACGTACAATGACTGAGGCCAACAGAGGACGGACGGAGATATAATCAAAGAGCACAACTCATGTTTCACGCGTTGTTTCAAGGAGAAGCTTATGTCGTACCCTTTACATGAGGATTCTTCCGCGGAAGAAAAACTCATATTCGCCTTGTCACAGGGCGCCGAGCACAACCTGATGACCTATGAGGCGTACGACATCAACGGCTACACATACTACACCGAGGACAAGGACATGAAGAGCGAGGGTTATCAGAACTCCGGGGTAACGATGGAATCCTACACCGGTAACGACAAGGACAGATACTACGGAAGGATCGAGGAGATCTGGGAGCTGAGCTACGCTGGAGAGAAGGTCCCGATGTTCCGTGTCAGATGGGCCAAGAGCGCCCTAAAAGAAGACCGGTATTTCACCACCATGGTTATACCCGAAGCCAAATCCAAGACCGCGGGTGCAAACGTCACCGTGAAAATGAGCCATGGGTACTGGCTTCCCAAGTGGACCAATGCTTCTTCATTACCGACCCGTCAAAGCCCAGTCGTGTTGTCGTGAGGAGAGGCAAAAGGAAGATCATCGGAATGGATGGAGTCGCCAATGAGCAAGACTTCGACAAGTACGGCGACCCGAAGATGCAACATGATGACGACGATGAAGTGCCATACACCACAAGAAGAGCAGGACCACCCTACCTAAAGGACGCCCGTTCCACAAAAGAACTCCATTTGCGAAAAAGAAGGGCAAGAAGATTGTGAAAAGATAGCTAGCTAAGATCGATTGTATTTAAATCGTAGCCTTCATTTCTCGATTGTATTTCGACATTTTGAAATGATATTTCTTCTGTTCTAGTCCTCGTGAATATTTATTTATGTTTATTATGGTATTGAATTTCTAACTCACAAAAAGTATTGAATTTGTTATTAGTTTGCTTCCATCTTTGTGCCCACTCTGAAGAGTATTCGTATATGCTTGGAACTAAACAGAATTATACAATGAACTTCTGCACGCTGATCTGAGTTGGACCATCCTCTGCAGCCAACTTCTCTTCGGCAAGAGGAAGAAAGGAGAATCAGGGTACGGTTTCATGGCTAGAAGATATATTGATGTACCCCGAGTGAAGGGAAGGAGTTTAATGGGTTTTGTCTCCGACCATCGTGTCGTGATGATTTTGCAGGTACCCCGAGAGGCCCTTGAGTTTTCCAGAATGTCGATTAACTTCCGTTCCGGCAAATTCGGGTACTCCATATGTCCTATTTTCAGCAAGGGTCATGCTGAAATTTTCCGTGAATTTTAGCATGACTTTGCTAAAAATAGGACATATGGGGTACTTGCGACTAATGCATGGGCCGGGGTATCTTAGTACTTAATTAAGTAGGATCAACTGCCTCTTGTGTTATACATATAGAAGTGTGATATCAACTCATAGTTATTACTATATCTGTCACCATATATGTGTGTGCCTGTGATATAATACTCTGTTTGGGATAGTTTAACCTGCAAGTTGCCTTCTCTGTTTCTCTGGCTGTGAGGGGGTAGCATGATTGGAAGCACCAGCGCTCTTTTCCTAGACACTCGAGTAGGCGGTGCTGCCGATGCGATCTGCCATTTAGAGTACCCATATATATCAGTCAACCTAGGGTGCCTCGGCATTGATAAACCCTAAATGATGAAAACTTAACTTAGCATTTAGGGTGCCTCAGCGTCGACAAACCCTAAATGATAAAACCTTGGCTTTTATTAGGGTGCCTCGGTGTCGATAAAAACCTAAATGATGAAAACTTAGGCTTTTAGGGTGCCTCGGCGTCAACAAACCCTAAATGATAAAAGCTTAGCTTTTAGGATGCCTCGGTGTCGACAAACCCTAAATGATGAGACCATGATAATTCCTCACAAACCCTAAATGATGAGATCTTGTTCCTTGACAATAACCAACTTTTTGACCAAACTTTTTTCCTATTTAGAGCGAAACATGGCCCACAACGATGAGGCCGGCGGTTCGGGCGGCAAGGCATTCTGGGAGCTGTCCCAGGAGATGGAGGAAGAACCTCAGCGCTATGAGGACGCCGCGGAAGACACCGATCCTGACTACACAACCCCTAGTGACGTCAGGGATGACACCACTGATGGTGCCGCCGAGGATGCCACCACTGATGATGGCGGCGCACGCACAGATGGCAGCCAACCGAAGAGGCAACGGAAGGACCGGCGCCCGAACGTGCTCGGCACCGTCAAGGAGGAATTTACTGAAGTGTCCTCCAAGGGGCATCCAATGGCGCCCAAAGAAATAGTCAAGGGGTACGCAGGACAACTCGGGTGCATTCTCCGGAGCACCGTCTCGATCAACACCGAGAACCTAAGGCATCGTGACCGAGGGAATTTGTGCAACCTCCTCTTCACGAAGCTGCACGAACGATACAAGTTCCCCGGTGACTTCGCAAACACACGCCTCTCAGGGAATAAAGTGAACAGTGCCGCCCTCATGAAGATGAGCAAGGCTCTGGCTACTTGGAGAGGCGCGGTGAAGAGCATGATTGAAAAAGGTGATAGTTATGAGAACATCAAGGAGAAAAATCCTTCGATTAGCGAAGTTGACTACCGGGAGTTCAAGATCAAGTGCGAGAGCGGCGCATCCGAGGAATCAAATCAGTGGGGGAAAGAGATGCGGGACTTGAACTTAGGGGTCCACCAACTCGGTCCCGGCGGTTACAGAGTGGCGGAACCTATATGGGACAAGGAGGACGCGGAGCGTGCCGAGCAAGGCCTACCGCCCCGCTTCGAGAAATACCGTGACAAGCAGACCAGGAACTATGTCAGGGCCCGGTAGAAGATTGACCCGGTAACCAAGGAGCTTACCACGGATCCGAAGACCAAGGCGCTTGAGTGTGTTCTGGTAAGGAATACACCCCCGCGTAATTAGCTCCATATGGTTGCATTCTAGTTAATGAAGCCAAATTTCTAAATGGTTCACGTTCCTTCCGCAGGAAACTGAAAGCAGTAGCGCGGGGTCGTCTCAGAGCTCCCCTTTCAACACCCCTTTAAATAGGGCGTTGAACATAATGAAAAACAAGGATAAGCTCAGTTAGCCGTCGTCAGCTGGTCATGTGGCCGGCAAAGGCTTGTCCACGAAATGGTCGGAATACTATACCGTTGGGCGAAAGGAGAGAAAGACAAGCTCGGAAAGCCAGCAGCACGAGGTTGAACAACTCAAGGCACAAGTGGTGCGGATTCCGGAGATGGTCGAAGAGCAAGTGTGAGACCAACTGGGACCGACGATCACCGCCATTATACCTACCTTGGTTTCTGGGCTGCAGGCGTGGGTGGCGGGCAGCCAACAGGGGCCGCCCCCGATTCCCAGCTTCACGGGCAGCAACTCGCGCAACACGCCGGCGGCGCCATTGGTGTCTCCGGCGGAGGCGACATTGGTGTCTCCCGCGGCGGCGCCATTGGTGTCTCCGGCGGAGGCGGCATTGGTGTCTCCCGCGGAGGCGCCGGCATTGCAGCTTAATGCACCCGGGTGTGGGAAGAATACGCCGGCCGGCACCCCGGCAGCAAGCGGCCCCTCCGTCAATTGCACGCCCGCCATTGGCGGAGCCTCGACATTAGCCGAGCTCGACGCCATCATAGTAACTAATTAAGCCTCTCGGCCGATGACTTCATCTCCTTGGCTTTGACTGGGCATCCCTGACGCCCTACATGTTTTCGCAAGGCACCGCCGACGTTCCGTGCACTCTCCTGCACTTCATGAACGACGAGTTGGTCGATGTCGCCAAGGGCAGAATCAGTCAACCGGGCAGCCGCGTGTTCCACGGTAATCCGATGCCACCCACAGTTTATAGGGTTCAACTGGTTCGGGTGCTGCTGGGCTTCGACTACATGTTACCTCCGTATCGACCCCATGGGGCCGACGAAGATGATGTGATGACCCTCAGCGCCTGCATAAGCTGGCCCATGCTTTGGCCGAAGAGCCAGATTCGTTTGGGGGCGGGGGACACCAGCCCACAGACAACATCGCCAGTCGTGCCGGCGCCAAGCCATGGCAAGACCCCCGCAACGCTACCGGACATGCCGGACATGCATATGGCACAGGATCCGGACATGCATATGGCACAGGATCCGGACGACGACGACGGTGCATTTACCAACGTCGATAAGTACTTCAACGAACATGGGTACGGTGACGAATTCTTGGGGCCTCCTTCTCAAGAACCCAACCCTGCAAAAGACGATCTAGCTGGTACAGCAGAGAAACCCAATTACAATAGGCGTCGTCTTGCGTTCAGTTCTCAGGAGACGCCTCTAGTTGCCGCCTTCACCGAGCCTCAAATAGCCGAGGTGCGAAATATTATCAGCCCCAACACACTCAAGAAGGCGGTCTCTGAGCAGAACTCGATCCCATTACAACAGAAGAAGAAGGGACGGAAAAGAAAGACTAACAAGGGTGCGAGCCAGCCGGCACCGAGTACGATCCGTGCTCAGGACAGTCCACCTTCCCCTAAGGATATCTCGAGGAGGGTCCATGTGGCGGGTAGGCCGATGCTACCGACTAATCTGCTCAATGCTGCAACCGGTGCTATGCGGGGTCTTTATGACAGTGTTCTTTCTTTGGAGAAGCAGCGTCTCTCCGAGAATGATGTGGCATCCCCGGTTTTCGTGGCCAAGGTGCCAGAGGGCAAGGGCTTTGTGGATAGCGCCATCGGGGGTACGATCGTCCTGCGGTTTGATGAGATCTTCGCTATGTTTAACCTTCATCCGCTGCACTACACCTTCGTTCGGCTATTTTCGCTGAGTATGGAGATGCAGATCATTAGAGACAAGACCCCGGACATCGTGATAGTCGACCCCTTCTACATGTGTGCCAAGATCTTGGGCAGCGCTGGGGACCGGCAAGTCGCGAGTTTATACCTCGAAGGCGTCATTCTGGCAAACCCAGATAAGGATAACTTCCTCGTGCCTTACTTTCCTGAGTAAGTCATCCCCTCACCGCCCCGTAACATATGATTTCTTAGATTTCGATCGTTCTTTTTTTTCTAACATTCCGTGTTTTGTGCAGTGACACACATTGCACACTCATCCTCTTAAGCCCGAAATATTCCATGGCCACGTATTTCGACTCGGAGCGTCAGTTGAAGAAAGACTACACAAATATCAAGAAAGTTCTTGATGATGTTCTCCCCGGCTACGCCAGATCTGGAGGCACCTTCAGCAAGCCAGTTCGTAGGGGTAAGCACGTGTTCACCCACAATACGACGTTCCCCTACGTCAAGCAGCCGCCTGGCGGTCAGAAGGTTGCCTACTACGCCCTCCATCACATGCGGGCGATTGTACGGGACCATAATCACCTTCTGCTACCAAATAATCTCAAAGATTGGGCCGCACGCTTGTCGGCAATCCAGGACGCGGACATCAGACAAGACTTCTTTCGCATCCAGTCGGAGTTTGCGGAAACCATCCATCAAGATGTCCTTCATACCTCGGGGCAGTTCTACCTCAGATATCAACCGTCCAACAGTGAGATAGAAACAACGCTACAAATGCAGGCTGACAACGCCCGCGATTTCATGACCATCACGACAGATGGCGGATTCATCCACGCTCCGGTCCCTGAGTCGAGTCGAAAGTAGTGATGATATGTAGTTCTGAAATATCGATTAGCTCATGTTGTAATTAAACTTTAATGAACTTGTATGTCTCTTTGGTTTGGACAGTCGCTCAACTTATATGTAATCGATGCTATTTATTAGTAGGACCATGAATCGTGCTATTAATGTCTTGCTTTTCCCTTCCGATCCTTTTGTTTCATACTTATATATTGCTTATGTATTGTTTGTGAATTGCTACTAACGTTTCGTTTGGCTAGTGCATAGAGATGCCGTCGTATGTCGTGTACAAGGGTAAGGTTCCCGGAGTCTAAGACGATTGGGAGGAGTGTCGGAGACAGGTTCAACGTTTCAGCGGTAACAGTTACAAAGGGTACACCACTAGGGCAGAGGCGGAAGCTAGATACGCGCGCTATCTAGCGGGAGAGAGGAGGGAGCGGAGGAGGAACAGAATGAAGACTAGTTTCATCGCGATGATGCTCATCGTGATGACCGCAGCTCTCTTCGATGTGATGGTAGTTTAGATGATCGATATCGACTTGTAATGTGAAGACAAACTCGCTACTCGCGGTCTCGAGACTTGTTATGTTCTAACTTTGTTCGGTCTTTTGAATTCGGAGAATAATATAATTAATTGTATTCGGAGACTAATCTTCTATTGTATTCGATAAATCTACTGTTTATATGTTGTGCTGTCTATATTCTGTGCATTAATATATTTTGTAACCTGCGCAAATATCAGAAAAGAAAAAAAATATTCCTAATATCCATACTAGTGGCGCACCACACAGCATTTTAGTGGCGCACTGCAATAAACACACTAGTGGCGCACTATCTAGTAGTGCGCCATTAGTAACCCAGAGCACAAGGTAAATATGGCCCCCTGGGAGGCATACTAATGGCCCACCATGGGACATACTAATGGCGCACCGCCTGGTGCGCCACTACTGTCTGGTATACTAATGGCGCACTAGGGGTGCGCCATTAGTATTAGTTACTAATGGCGTGATAATAGTGGCGCACCTGTAGTGCGCCATTAATGGCCAAAACTGGTGCGCCACTAACAGGCCTTTTCCTAGTAGTGACCCCTCCACGGGCTACGGTTCATCCAGCCCTTCACCGGCTACTATTCAACCGGCCCTCCACGGGTCGTCCTGTTCATCTAGCCCTCCATAGGGTCCTGTTCATCCACCCCTCCACGGGGTCATGTTCATCCACCGGCTCGATCAATCGGGGTCCTGTTCATCCAGCGGCAGCGGCCTCTACTACCACGGGGTCCTGTTCATCCAACCCCCCACCGGAAACTGTTCATCCAACCCCCCACCGGAAACTGTTCATCCAACCCCCCCCCCCCCAACAAAGCTCATTGTTCATCCAGAGGCAGCATCAATCGGTTTCAGTTAGCAGCTGTAGCGAAGGAATCACTCGGGTTCAGTTAACAGCAAGGGATCGATCGATCGCTCGGGTTCAGTAACGCGTAGCCTGCAGTGCAATCGCTCGGGTTCAGTTAGAGCCCAATGCCTCGCACACACGCGCGTACGTAGGAGAGAAACGCGCATCGCTTGGCCCCCGACCACCCACCGTAACCGGGAACTCCCCCGATATTTTCCTCGCCCTCGCTTCTACCACGGGTTTTTCCGTCATGGACGGCCCAAAGAATGTCATGCAGGTGCGTCTCCGGCCCGCGCAGGACGAAAAGCCCATTTTCTGTCATGATTTTTTGTCATAGAAGTAGGACCCCACCACATCTATGATGATACCGGGTTTTCTCACAATTATCGTCATAGAAGTGTCATAAGCATGACAGAAAAAAATTCGTTCGACCCAAAATGTCACGGATGTGTCTTTTTTTTGTATTGTCGGGGGCTTAGCTGCGATCCCAATTCGCCTAAGTTTCAAAAACACTCCATGTGAAGAGCAACGCTCTCACTCGGGGGGCTTAGCCGCGAACCCGATTCGCCTAAGTTACAGAAACGCTCCGAGTGAAGAGCAACCCTCTCACTCGGGGGCTTAGCTGCGATCCCGTACTCGCCTAAGTTACAAAAACACTCTGAGTGGTGAGCAATCCTCCCACTCGGGAGCTTAGCTGCAACCCCGTGCTCACCTAAGTTACAAAAACACTCCGAGTGAAGAGCAACCCTCTCACTCGGGGGCTTAGCTGCGATCCCGTACTCGCCTAAGTTACAAAAACACTTCGAGTGAAGACCAACCCTCTCACTCGGGGGCTTAGTTGCGATCTCGTACTGGCCTAAGTTACAAGAACACTCCGAGTGAAGAGCAACCCTCTCACTCGGGGGCTTAGCTGTGATCCCGTACTCACCTAAGTTACAAAAACACTCCGAGTGGTGAGCAATCCTCCCACTCGGGGGCTTAGCTGCGACCCCGTACTTGCCTAAGTTACAAAAACAATCTGAGTGAAGAGCAACCCTCTCACTCGGGGGCTTAGCTGCGATCCCGTACTCGCCTAAGTTACAAAAACACTCCGAGTGAAGAGCAACCCTCTCACTTGGGGGCTTAGCTGCGATCCCGTACTCGCCCAAGTTACAAAAACACTCCGAGTGAAGAGCAACCCTCTCACTCGGGGGCTTAGCTGCGATCCCGTACTCGCCTAAGTTACAAAAACATTCCGAGTGAAGAGCAACCCTCTCACTCGGGGGCTTAGCCGCGAACCCGATTCGCCTAAGTTTAAAAAACACTCCGAGTGAAGAGCAGCCCTCTCACTCGGGAGCTTAGCTGCGATCCCGAACGCACCTAAGTTTCAAAAACATTCCGAGTGAAGAGCAGCCCTCTCACTCGGGGGCTTAGCTGCGATCCCGAACTCGCCTAAGTATCAAAAACACTCCGAGGGAAGAGCAGCCCTCTCACTCGGGGGCTTAGCTGCGATCCCGAACTCGCCTAAGTTTCAAAATACTCCGAGTGGAAAGCAATCCTCCCACTCGGGGACTTAGCTGCGATCCCGTACTCGCCTAAGTGATAAAACACTCCGAGTGGAGAGCAACCCTCGTCCGCTCCATGCCGATCCACAAAGACGACGAGGTGCAGGTCGTGTGCAGCACCTAGTGCTCATATCCACAACCCTCTTGTCGGAGCTGCATCACAGGTACAACGTCCGCTCTATCCCGATCCGCAAAGACGACGAGGTGCATGTTGCACGCGGCACCTAGCGCACATGTCTGCGGCCCTCTCGTCGGAGCTATGCCACAAGTACACAACGTCTATTCCGAGTGAAGAATCAAGTTTCACTCGGAGTTAGGAGATCTGAAAGTGGTAAAGACAAAGCAACCACATTCAAAGAAAAACCAAGTTCAGATAAATCCAGCAAGGTTCAGAACTGCGAATAGAAGTACTCGGGCGTCAGGCCCGAAAGAGTTTAACGGTTACAAAATCACTCGGCATTCCGAGGCAAATAGAAGTGAGGCATCAAGTTTGTTCACTCCGCGGGAGGAGGACTAGCTGGCTCGACGAACTCGTCCAGTTCGATTCCATCAGCAATACGAGTGGCAGCATCGATGAAGGTCTCCATGAAGGACTGGAATTGAAGCTTCTTGGTATTGGTGACCTTGAGTGCCGCCAGCTTCTCTTCTTTGACTTCTTTGCAGTGGACGCGGACCAGAGACAGGGCCACATCAGCGCCGCAGCGAGCGGATGACTTCTTCCATGCCTGCACTCGACCAGGGATTTCATTAAGTCAAGTCATTAGAGACTCGAGGTCATTCTGGAATGTCACGCTTGGCCAGAGCTCCGTGTCGATCCGCGACACCGCTACCTTCAGTCGTGCGAGATAGTCCATAACGCTGGCGAGGCAAGATTCCAGTCGCAGCACGTTCATCGCAGCTTCGTCCTTGATGGGGGAGTTGATGGGCTCCAGATTCGTCTCAATCCACCCAGTCTCTTCCTTGAAGTTTTGGCAGAATTCTACACGCACCGAAAAATAACGAGTCGACCGTCATACGATGAATCGGCAGTTGCAGAGCAGTCAGAAAAGGGAAAGTACCTTCAAGCATGAGGAACATCTTCTTGGCAAGGCCCCCCAGATAAGTCTCCAGTTCGTCCCTCCTTCGAGTGAGATCTGCAACTTTGTCGGTCAAGGCCACCTTGTCCTTCTTAAGCTGCACAACTTCCTTGTTTTCTTCACCAACGGCAGACTTGAGCTTGGCGTTTTCTTCTTCTAACTTGCCGACTGAAGCCAGCTTCTTGTCGGCAAGATTAGTTTTCTCCCGCGCCGTCTTCTAAGCTGCTGCGAGGTCGAGATCCTTCTGCTCCAGAGCCTGCTTCATTTTGTCTAAAGAAATAACATACTTCAAACGAGCTTGGAGTTGAGAATTTTCACTATGCACATATGTTCGAGTGGAGTCACTCAGCTTAAAGATCGAAAAGAAAAGATGACAAGACGAATAGTCGACAAGTTGTAACCTCCCATGGTAGTTGCTTCATTCTTAGCCTTTTGCAAGTTCTGCTTGGCCAGTTCCAGATCAAGGTTGAGCTGAATTTGTTTCCTATCCAATTCAGCGAACTGGGCCCCAAGCTCACAAGATTTCTACAGTCAACAAACAAGAGGAGTCAGTCAACAGAAATAAGAGTGGCAAAGCTCTAGGACTACCGTCAAATCAAACATTCAACGGTAGTCTCGGGAACTAGACCCAGTGGGTGCACTTGGCGTGCCCCCACTGGTTTGATTTGCCACTTGACATGGTCTACCCAGTATGACTGGAAGGAGCAAAAAAAGTGTTTGTTCTCAGACCACCACCGACTGCCCGCAGTCGACCGCGGTCTCGGGGACTACACCCAGTGGGTGCACTTGGCGTTCCCCCACTGGTATGATTCCCACTCGGCACGCCCTGTCTAGACCGTGTGGAAGTACTACAGGTGAACATTTTTACAAAGACCCCCGCCGAATCAAGCATTCAATGGTGGTCTCGGGGACTACACCCAGTGGGTGCATTCTGCGTGCCCCCACTGGTTCGAGAGTACACTCGACATAACCTAGTCGACTCAAGTGGGGAGAGCTACACAACAAAAGTTAACACACCCAGCGGGTGAGTAGATGCAAGGCAAAGACTCATGATAGATGAACATTAAAGGTTCCAAAATGCTCATACACGGACATCTTACGAGTAATAAAGCAGCAGTTTTCAAGTACCATATCCTAATAGAGCAAAGATCAAGCTAAAAGACCAGTCAGAAATTGACTCACCTGGACATTGGTTTGAAGAGCAGAGCTGGCATCGTACGCAGCCTTGCTAGCCTCACGCACCACCTTCATTTGCTCCATCATAAGACCTGCTTGGCATATGGCTTCCTTAGCAGCGCTTACTTGGTCCTCTGGTACATGATGGGTAACAAAGAGTGGAGTTGGTGGAACAGTCGAGGCAGCCAGAGGAGCTGAAAGTCTGGAGTTGCATAGTCAGGCAGGGGCCTGAGCAGTCGACGCCGAAGGACGATCAGTCGACACAGGGTCGGCAAAAGAAACAGAAGCTCGAATCAGATCCCCGGACCGTTGGGCGACTGGTTCTGGCGCTGGAGTCGAGTGAGATGCCTTGCTGGCAGCACCTTCTTACTCAAAGTCCTACCCTTTTTCCCTGTGTTCTTCTATGGCACGCCTTCACGGTCGTGGTCGCCCGAAAGTTCAATAACATGTGGTGGCGCTACAAAAGACTTGACCATAAGAGTTCAGTCGACCGACGGCACAAGCGACAAAGTGAGGGAAAGATTGTAGAGTCCTACCCACTCTGGAAGTGGCCATATCTGCAGTCTCCTCGTCGTCATGCTCCTTGTCAATATCCATGGACGTCTCAGAAGTAGCAGCGCTGAAAGGTTCCAGAATTCACTCGGTCAAAACAAGCAGATAAATCGGCAAGATCGTAAAGCCAAAGAAAAGAAGAAAAACACTTACGCAGAGGCGACGGGAACATCCACCTTGATCTTGGGCAGGGCCTACCGAGGCTTCGATGGAGCGAACCTGGGTTGCTTAGCGCCTTTTTCAGACGCTTCTGGGGATGTAGTCCGAGTGCACTTTTGCACTTGTGTGCTTGGAGGATCTGCTTTGCCACGCCCGCCTGCAGGGTCTCGAGACTGTTTGGATCGACGTTCTGAGCGGGGTGGCGAGTCGACCTCCTCACTGCCATCCGAGTCCACTACAAAAAAAATACACTTCCGTGATGATACGTGTTTGTCACAGTAGGTCGCGTTTTTTGTCATGCATGTACATCCATGACAAATTTATGACAGAATCAAGATAGTCATACCTGTGTTGTCGTAGAAGTGTTCCATGACATTACCAAAATTATCATCACGGAAGTGTCCACTTCCATGACGATAAATCACGCGTCACAGAAGTGCTTCCGTCAAGGGTGACCGACATGTGGCATCCACCATAACGGAACACCGTTAAGCTATCGGGTTGGGTTTTGGATCCGATAACCCGTTAACAGCCGCAACCAATGGGGATTTTCCACGTGTAAAATCATCATTGGCTGGAGGAAACACGTGTCGGCTCATCGTTGGGACAGATGTCATCCACTCATTGGACAGAAGGCGCCTATGATACGTCGACACATGGCACGGCCCATCAAGTTTAAATCGGCCGGCTCAACTAAAGGCCCACAAAATTTTGCGGACCATAATGGGCCGGCCCAGCTAAAGGCCCACGAGATTTTGCGGACCATAATGGGCTGGCCCAGCTAAAGGCCCACAAGATTTTGCGGGCCATAATGGGCCGGTCCAGGTAAAGGCCCACAAGATTTCTGTGTGCCATAATGGGCCGGCCCAGGTAAAGGCCCACAAAATTCTTGCGGATCATAATGGGCCGGCCCAGCTAAAGGCCCACGAGATTTCGCCGACACTAATGGGCCGGCCTAGCTGTAGGCCCACAAGATTTTGAGGACCCTAGTAGGCCGGCCCATTAACTGGCTGCCATGTTTTGGGCCAAATGCCGGCCCATATTTGATCCGGTCCATTAATGGCCTGCCACATTCCGGGCCTAATAATGGCCCATATGAGATCCGGCCCGTTAAAAGCCTCCCACGTTCTGGGCCAAATCACGGCCCAGATCAGGTCCGGCCCTTTAAGAGGCTTTGGCCTCAATTATGGCCCATATCAGATTGGGCCCGTTAACTAGACGCTATGCTTTTGGGCCCACTTGCTAAAGGCCCATTTAGTTATTCGGCCTGATATTAGTTTCGGCCTGTTAAGGGGCCGTTTAACATTTTGGCCCTATATTAATTTCGGCACGTTTCAGGCCCAACCTACTTCCCAGCCTCCTAAAAGCCCATTGAATTTTCTTGCGAAAAGAGGGCCGGGGGTTACTCGGCCTATTAAAGGCCCGAATCTACTAGTGGGCCAGTTTGACGAGGCCCATGATGCGGATCATACATCGTGATTGCATGATGGCCCGATTATGTACCGTAATTTTAAGGTGTGGCCGGTTTACTGCGAAGACAGGATATATATACAGTAAAATAACTACAGCATCGTGAATAAGAAAAACCTAGACTATACAATAAAGAAATTACGATATATTACATCCGCTGGGCATCAAAGTTCGCCACTATGGTAATAAAGCACAAGCAGACAGCAGATTACATACACTGGGCATCAAAGATCGCCACCAGTGCAAATAAACACGCCGACAAAATAATATACAAAACCGACAGCACTTCAATAGAGTTCAAGAAAGGTTAGCCCTGCTGGCGAGCTGCAGCGCAACCACCTGAGCAAGATGATGAGACTGCGCTTGTTGAACACTTATATCTTCCTCACTCTGAAAGATAAACAAGCAGACAGATGATAGGTTTTGCACATAAAAGTATCAGTGCTGACAATTCATCACATTTCTTACTGACGAATAAAGTGACACAGTTTAAAATTGCATTAACACAATATGGTATTGTTCAGGTCAAGACATGGCAGGAAATGACATTGTGAAGGAGTTGGCAGCTTCACGACACCACTGGATTATAGATCAAGAACTCATAAGTATCAATGGTCAGTGTGCTGTCAATTTATCCCATTTCAGATTGGCAAAGAAAGAGACGGTTTAAATAATAGTAGAATGATATGACATTGTTCATAGTTAAGACATTGTAGAATATGACATTGTGTTGTAGTGGGTAGGTTCACCACACCACTGGATTACGGATGACAGAAGCATACATGCAGTGCAAAAGAAGATCACTTGCTCTGTATAGTTTAATTTACATGGTATGAAGAAGGAACTTGGTTGTACAACTGAAAACTTATATTGAGAAGGACAAACTTTTGTTTATGAACTACATAATAAACTTTAAACATGCAATTTGATGCAAACACCAAAAATAAACAGTTGATGCAGTCATGCCTAACTAAATAGACACAACAAAGTTTGAAGGCTTGAGAAGGACAAACTTACATTACTGGTGAAGACAGGCTCTATAAAGCCCTTGTCCATGCTGATGGGGGGGGCAATTCAAGAAGTTTACCACAGAATCTTCTTCATAAGCATTGCCTTTATTCTACATTTTGTTAAGAGTAAATATAGATGTGATAATATACGAAAAAATGGAGAATATTTAAGATAAGATGAAGAGTGATGCTACATAACCAAGTAGCTATAAATGTATGTGCAGCGATACAGGCAAAAGGCACAGCCAAGAGCAATGCGCAGCTAAACTTCTTCAGTACCAACCTTATGGTAAGAGTAAATATAGATCTGATGTGTAGAAAATGGAGGGCAAAGGAAAATAAGCTGCAGAGTGATGGTACATGAACAACTACCTGTCAATATAAGTACACTGATAAAGGACAGCATGTACTTACAAGAACAATGCAGAGCTAAAAAAATCATTGATTTTGGATATATTCTACACTAATGTAACCATTCATACAGATCAGATAATTTGGAGCGAACAATTGATAAGCAAGCTATCATGCATACTGCTGTCACATAATGAACAAGGTATGTATGCAAGTACAGTGATATAGGACAATAGGTACTAACAAGAGCAAAGCAGCGGGCAGCATATTTGCGATATCCTGTCGTTCTTTTCAAACCGGAATTCTTCTTCGAGCATGTTTCCTGCAAAAAAGATCCGTAAGGCACATGCGGAAAAGTAGAAGTTCAAATTGTCATTTGATTTCATAGACAGTACCTCATCCTGGGAATGAGACCAGTGCATAACAAGGTTTTTCCATTCAATGTCTTCTAAATTTAGCACATGAGACTTCACCGGAAATTCGCTTATAGACTTGCCATCAAAGTGTGATTTCCTCATGTAACACCGATACTGCTGCAATGCTTCCTTGAAAAGCACAAGCAAGCTTTGCTCGTCATGACTATCCAGATTGACCCTCGCCTAGTTACAACAATGTAATGTAAATCATTGATGTGTTCGATCAGCAGAAAACAGGAAAATAATAACCATGAATAATAGCACTTACACGTAAGTTGGACAGGAAGATGTGAAAATGGTGTTTGTCTTCACTATAATCTTCCCATGATGGGAATATATGCACGTAGTCCCTAACAACATTGAAAGCATTGTCTTTTAAACTGGGAATAAATGGAATGGGGTTCCAATCTGCAGGAATTGGCCGTCTCTGCAGTTGGGATTGGTCTTCGGCCAGTGGACTTGCTGTACTTTTTGCTGGAGTGGGATTTTTCTGTGGTACAGCTGGTGCTATGGCAAATGAAATCGGTATACCTTTTGCTGGAGTGCAGGTCCTGTGTGGTGGGGCTAGTGGTGTGGCCAGTGAAGTATGGGTACAGACTGCTGGAGTCTGTCCTACGTTTAGTGTCACTGGTTGTACAGCCAATATAAGTGGGGCGTTGTCTGATTTCTCCGGCACCACCACGTTTTTCAAGGACTTTGCTGGTGCTCCTTCAGGTTCGGCAATCACCCTCTTCCTTTTATACGCGCAATCAATAAAACCTTGCCAAATTAGAACAGGCACCTTGATGGGTGAACAGGACAGACCATCTGCCTTTGACTCCTTGAGGTTAGAATAGTCATTAGGATGATATTCTGAACAAGAATCAACGGGTGGGGAGCGTATGAGTTTCATTGCTTCCAGAATGGCACTCAATGCCTTGGTGCTAATTTTGTAAGTCATTGCAGTGTGGAACACAATATTCTTCTGATGCGCGGATTCTGATATTCACTGTAATTGCGTATAATATCTGAGAACCATGAAAACATAAATAGTTGTGAGATTATCTTTGTAATGCAGATGATATTCTAATATAGGGGTGCCCCTGTAAACACTTTTGTGCTATCACTGGATTCTGATGAGAGAGCTCATGTGTGTTGTAATATGGTGCATGCATTTATATAATCTGGCACAAGTACACACAAAAATAGGCTCCAGAAGTAAGGATAGCTGGCAGATGATAGGTTCATAATATACTATATAGACAGTTTATTGCCAAACCATGATAACAAGAGCACACAACAACTAGGCAAATCATAGTGTACATAACAGGGGTACACCATAACCATGATATATAAATCGGGAAAGTGGAACTGGCTTGAAAATACGGTGTTGTATTGCCGCTAGTAATTGAAAGCCTATCGATCACGTACAGGCCAGCTCTATCAGCTGTTGACTGCAGATGTCCCTGCGCCCCTTCCTGACAAGGAACATACTGTACGTACTAAATACAGAATAAACAAAGAGGAACATGTTAAAGAACATAAGAGGAAGCATATTCTTGAGGTTCCGCTTCATTGCATACAATGTTTGTTGCCCACTCATGATGAATCACAGCGCCCAAAGAAATGCAATTCCATGCTGTCTCTCTATATGTGGCAATTTTGAACAAGAGTCATTAGGATCATATTCTAAACAAGAATCAACAGGTGGGGAGCGTATGAGTTTCATTGCATCCAGAATGGCACTCAATGCCTTGGTGCCAATTTTGTAAGTCATTGCAGTGTTTAGCTTCAAGAGTGGACTGCTGCTAGTGCGACACAAAGCAGCTACATAGATCATAGTGTAGATATAACGGGGAAAACCGTAAGCATCAGAGTAAAATCAGCAAAGTGGAATTTGCTGGAGTATATGTGCTAGTATTGCCGCTACGGCTAGAAAGGCTTCGGATACCAGCTCTCTTCAAGTGAAGGTGCGGTACTGTTAATATCATTGTTACTCTCAAAGGCGACACAGCTCCCCGCATTTCCTTGCTATTCTTATAGGATTCAAGTGGGCAGGTGACTACAAATCCTATTCCTACGTTTACAAGATCCTACGAATCAAAGAGGCTGAAAGTGTCCATCACAACCGACCGTATAGACCTCTACACTGCAAAAGTCCCTACTCATCTTCAGTACAAGGAACATACTATACCACTATCATACTCCCTCCGTCCGAAATATAAGTCTTGGTAGAGATTTCCACTATGGATCACATACAGATGTATCCAGATACATTTTAGAGTGTAGATTCACTCATTTTGCTCCATATGTAGTCCATGGTGGAATCTATACAAAGACTTGTATTTAGGAACGGAGAGAGTACATATTAAAGAAGAACGGAAGAGGAACATGGTAAAGAAGAGCAAGCAGATTTTGGATAATAAAATGTTGGTTGCGCAGTGCCCACACATGATGAACTAGAGCGCATTAAGAATGCAACTCCCAGCTGTCTCTCGACCATTTCAGGCGGTTGGATGAAGATCCTACGTCTCCTAACCCATCTTCTTCCTCGTCTCTGATTCTTCCCATACAGAACACCACACGGGCTGCCGGCCGGACCACCGGCCCCTGCCGCATGTGTTCCTCCGCCACCCCCACCCCCCACCCCCGCCCCAACCCCCACCCGCGTCGAGTTTTCTTCGTTCGGCGAGGCCCCACAACCACCCGAGCCCCTTCGTTCGCACCGGCGAACTCCGGCAAGCTTTGAAAAATCGACTGACCCAATTTTGAAATTTAGTCTACTGTGATTTAACTAGTGTGGAATATAAAAGGGGAAAACCATAAGCATTGGGAGTATAGTGTTGAGCGTGCCATGGCGGATCTGAAGGTGCAAACCGGACAAAGGCAACTTCGCAACCAAGACAAGAAATCAGAGTAAAGCAGTGGCGATCTATTTTCTTGCTGCGATAAATAAGTTGAGCAGATACGAAAGACTACCGCCTCTGGTGCGGTGCCATGTACGCATCTGCTGAGAATTTGACGGTGCTGCGGTAGCGATGGCTGTCGGCGGCGTGGAAGCAGATCTAGGAGGGTAGACGGTGGCGGCGGGGTGCGGTGGACGAGACGGTCGTAGGAGCGGCGCCGGCAAGGTGGACGACAGCGGGGATGAAGCAAGAGTACGGGATGCAAGGATCCCGGTTCGAAGCCGTGGATGAGAGAGGTCGATCTCTTGTAATGGATGGCGGCGTCGAGGTATCAGCTCCGGCATGGTGGAGGAGGACGGCGGTGGATAGGGTGGCGGACGGCGGCGGACGGAGGAGGGTGGGGTGGAGAGGGTGTTTTGGCGCCCACGGAGTACGAATGGGGAAAAGGGAGGTAGAGAGGAAGGGGGGAACCATGTATTCAGGGCACGCTTGTGTCAAATGCGAGGAAATTTACAAACTTAGCCCCCGTTTCTACTTTCTACTACATCACAGCAACATTAGTCGGTTGGGCATAGGACGGTAATCTCGCATACACCGAATATTTGCCGACGAGAGTTTGTTTTTGGCGCCCACCGTGTATGAATATGAATCGGGGAGGGAGTCGATTTCGACCGAGGACACACTGTGTTTTGGCGCCCACCGTGTATGAATCCGGGTGAGAGGCGATTATGTCACGTTTGGGTGAAATTACAAACCTACCCCTATCGAAACCTATAGAAATCCAGCAGATAGGCTTTGCGTGGCACGGATAGGCAGTAGTGATTTCCATCTCGAAGATTTTGGTTTCGGGCGGTTACTGCGACTTTCCCCACTTCGTTCAAATTTTGCAGAGTGCACGTTTACTGTGCCAACTCAATTCGAATCCCGTTTGTATTCTATTTTTTTCCGGGCGGAATCCATTTTCAATTGGAATTACATTCTATATACATCATCTTTTTATATATACTTTCGAAAGCACAACACCATTTATACATAAATATGGTTTACAAATGGCATGATCTCAGATTCATAAGGTTGTATCCATCAATTTGGATTTTCAAATATTTGAAACCACTTTATGTTGAAATCCAATGTATGCATTCCTCGCTAACTGTCTCCAATTAATGTGTGTTTCATGAGGGTTTTTTTTACTTCTCAAACATGTACAATGTGTTTCACACACGCAACATATAGTGTAATCCCGTTTAGACATTAATTGCATATAAACCATGCATTGTTTGTAATTGAAGAATCTAAGGATCACCAATATTGATAAACTATATAACATTACACGTGTGCCCAAATTCAAATGAATATGCATGTTTGATACACCAATTTGCGTTATGATATTATCGATGTCGTGATCTCCAGTTTAAATATTTGAATCCCCTTTAATCCAGATATTCGTCTCATATAGCTATCACTCATGCTTATATAGGACTATCTCTCTGGACCTATACGCGTTCATCGTCTCTCAGGTATCTCTCGTGCTACCTGTATGTCGACAATGATCTTTTATGTTCATAACACACTAACGGTACTCTCTCCCTCGACCTTCATCACTCTATCTCTCTCTAAGTATATCTCGCTCCCTGCTATGTGTCTCTAACTATGATTCTCCATGTGGAATCTCTTTCTCTCACACAAACACAAAACTTTGTCTCCCGGGGTCTCATTTCTCTCTACTATTCCCATGTGTGCCACTCGCACACCCCTCATACAGAGATGTCTTTCGCTCCTTAGATATGAGAACCTACGACTCTTCCTCTTCAATGTCTCTTTGTCACACACAAACACAAACTCTGTCTCCCAGGGTCTCATATTTCTCCATTGTTCTCTTGTATGTCTCTCACACACTCCCTCTCTCCCTAGAGATATCTTGCGTTCCCTCGTATGTCTCTCTAGCTATCACTCTCGTTGTGAAATATCTTTCTCTCTCGCAGACACAAAACTCCGTCTCTCTGGATCTCATTTCTCTCTGATATCTGTTTGTATGTGACTCACATGCACCCTCTCTCTATCTCTCTCACACCCACACACATAACCCAGCCTTCTGATCCACTCGACTCCTATCTCTAACGCACACTAGCTAGCATCTTTATCTTTCTATTTATCTGTTTCTCCATCAACCTTCTTTCTCGCCCTCACTCTTGATTCCTATCACGCACACTACATATGTTTCTCTCTACATGCAGTCAAGTGCCCTCTCACACACATATATAACTTCACCCTTTGAACCACCCGACGGTCATCTCCAACACCCAAACTAGCGGATGTCCCTCTAGCTAGCATCTCCATCTCTGTATCTATCTGTAGTTTCTCCGTCAACATTTCTTTCTCGCACGGAGTCTTGCTTCCTATCACCCACACTATATATGTCTCTCCATACATATGCATTTATAGGTTGGTCTCTTTTGCACAATCGTTGCGCCTCACTCCCTCTGCTCGCCATAGATGCATGCTCCAGCCCACGCCACTATCTCTTAAAGACAAAAACACATGCTCAATTGTTGGGCCTTCTTCCCTGCATTCTCACATGCATGCATATTGTCATACCGATCCATCTCTCCCATGTCGTTGATCTTATAACTTATGTCTTCTTTCTTTTATCTCGATCATGTGCGCGCGCACACACACACATCCCACGTATACATGTATACCTCTCACACATGCACGTTCAAGGTCTCTATGTCTCCATACGTAGTTAATTACCCTCAATCCTAACGCCACATCGAATCGTTCTCCTCTTTTGTGCACATAACTTCCGCCTGGATGGGTAAAACACACACTCACACTTAACAATCTCCTTCTAGCTACCCCCCCCCCCCCGCCTCTCACTCTTCCCCTATATCCCCGAAACCAATAAGACCATCCCTTTGTTTAATTCCCACCTACATGCACCATCGATATATAGTAGTCTTCCTCGATGTCTCTCGAACAAACACGTTCTCTCGATGTTGACTCCTCTCACGCGCACACACCTTCTCTTCCCTCTCTACGGGCATTTTCTCTCTCGCACCCCATCGTTGGTGGCCTCTGCCATACACATCACCTCTCTATGATGAAGCCATGCACCCTTAAATTACATCCGCCACAGAGGACCCCGCGACACACACACAAACACACACACACACACACACACACGCACGCACCCCCCCCACACACACTAAGACTCCATCTCTCTCTCTCACACACACACACAAACACACACACACACGCACACACGCACACCCCCCCCCGACACACACACACTAAGACTCCATCTCTCTCTCTCACACACACACAAACTAAGACTCCATCTCTCTTTCTCCTCTCTCTCTCACACACACACCCCACACAACACTAAGACTCCATCTCACACACACATGCTCTAGGCGGAGCATTTGTTCCTACCACCCTTCATCCAACCTTACCCGTATGATAAACAATCACCTTTATTTACTTGCATAACATGGAAAAAGTCCACTTTACTTTAGTAGTCAGCAAACTTATCATATGTACCCTTATAAAAAATGAGTTGGCGGTGATGGTGTGCCTGCCATCTTGTAATACAGACCGTATGATCTATATCTGAGGATAGAAAGCAAACTATGATAATTTTACAAAAGATACCGGCACCTCTCTCCACATCATTATCTCTCGCAACCTCATTGCTCAGCAATTAAAAAAGGAATAAGTCTCTGGAACAATCTAGCATGCATGGTGGCCGCTGCTGCCTGCCGGCGCCGTCCATCCCCATGCCTCCGCCCATTCCGACCACCAGTCACCACCACGCTCCACTCCTCCTCGCCTTATCTCTCATCTTTCATTTTTTCGATGACATTCTCGAGATACCAGTTTTCGATAAAATTCTTGAGATATCACTAGTTTTTACACATGGGATTACTCCTGCATGGGTCAATCACAACAGGTGTTCTGTAAAAAAATGCATATTGATGTTCCGTGCAATGCACGAGAATCTTGCTTGTAATTATATAACGCAAATCACGAGCAGGAAGTGACATTTTTTTGACACAACCACGTTAACATGGCCACGTAAATCACTAGCTAAAGTAAATACCATTATACTTATATCCCGATACAAAAGGTTGAGTACATGTCCGAAGAGTAGGGTCGCACACACGCACTCTGTCTCTCAGAATCTCTCTCACACACACACACACACCAGTTACGTGACGCCCACTTAAGCAGACACGTATGTTACAATTTGTGCACCCGCGGGTACACGTGATGCTGCGCATTTATTTAAGCCGAAAGGCGAACCCAAGCAGTAGCTGCATTCATTCCCCTCCCGCCGCCTCTTCCCTGGTCGCCGTCGCCCGGTAGCCATGGGCCGGCCGAAGGTAACAACATACGCCATACTCCCGCCGGAGCGGCGCTTTAATATGGAAATTTTAGTGGTCATGCATGCATCTTTTTGTGCTAGCACTCCTATATAAGGGTTGACCGGTCGCTTCCCGCGAACATGCAGGGGCGGTGGAAGAGAAAGGAGAAGGGAAGCGGGCTATGGAGTAACATTTTTTACCACAATTTCTTAGGAAACTGAGTGCAATAATTGAGTAGTTTTGCAAACTACCAGTACTACAATTGAAACGGTTCAAAACCTATACTCCCTTGCCAGCGCGCGCTTCCCGCGTGAAACTGTCAGCGTCGCCCTGGAGCGTCAGTGCCGCATTAATGCGCGGCCAGAGCGGAGGCGACCTCTCACTGGCGCCGGCTTTGAAGTGGCGCGACGGCCGAGAGAGCGCCGCTTCCCGGTGCACACGACTGCTCCGCGTCGAGACTGGCCATAGGCCCTGTTTGGATCCATGGGTTAGAGTTAGTTTGAGCTAGTTGGGGTTCAAATAGCCCTAAAGTATCCAAGCATGAGGGTTTAAATTGGAGCAAGTTGCACCGAACCCACCGAAAAAAACTATCCCACCCAAGAGGTGCTAACTGGAGATAGTTCTCATTGGGAACACTGAAAAATCACTTTTCTCTCTCCATGAAGTGCATTTATTGTCAATCTAACCCTGTCACCCAAACACCTCTTTGGCTACAGTTAGTTCAGGGTTAGTCATGAGTTAGTCTAACCTCTAGCTAAGTTAGAGTATCAAACAGGAGCAGTATAGGACATGCAAGTTGCTCAAAGCATACAGGCAAATTCGCACGTGAAAGGATTTTTTTCTTTTTGAAAACGGAACGTGAAAGGAATTTTTTTTAGAATGCTCTTGGCATGTCGCTAACATGTGATAGTTAACCGACCTCAATAGACGGCAGAAATGCCAGCCCGCCGCACTTTGATAGAGACGAGGAGGGAGAAGCGATACAGGCTGCTGGATTACTAGAGATAGGTGTCGCACGGAAGCCAAGAAATATGGTGATAGCGTGGGTTAGCCATGTACTAGTATGATGTAACTACACTGGGCTGTTGTGTTTCGTACTCTTCCAGTCCACTGTGGAGATGATTGGTTAATTTTATATCGCTGAATAATATTAAATATTATGAGTGCAGACGCTCCACCACGAGGTTCCTTGTTCCTTCTCGGTCGTCCGGAATCTATGTTCTTCCACTATTTTTTTACGTGAGCTTTGTTCATCCTTTTGCCAACACGCGAGATATCTAGCATCAAGGTGCACGTGTTATGAAAGGATCGTTCCATCTATATGAAGAACACGTGGGACTGGAACTACGAGACGGACATGTACCCAGGAGTGGACGTACGAACCTGAGTAATGTAGTGCAGTAAGTGAAGTAGAAAGGCACAAATGGTATGAACATGCGTGGCATATAGGGTGTGTTTGGTTGCGTTCTCGTCTCAGCATAGTTGTTCCCTCTTCATTCATGCTCAACTCAACACCCCTCTTCATGCATGCTCTCTTCATGCATGCTTCTAGTGTATTTGTGCTAAACTAGTGTGGACTCATGCACCCTCCATACACTCTACCAAACACCCAAAAGTAGGTCGAGAAGGGAACTCTTGGGTGGCATTTGTCTCTTACTACGTACTACCACTAAATGTTGTACGTGCAATGCACGGTGATGTTATGGAGTACGTGCCTAAGTACTCTACTACTACTATATTAGTTGGAGGCACATATTATCTTTTATATTTGTTTACGTGTATGCCCCGAGACCTTCCAACTAGACGTGTCTTTCTCTCCAGGTCGCACTTTGTATCGTTCATACCACTAAGTACTACTACGTGTGGTCTCCGACCCAGAAGTGGAAGAAGTGGAGACGCTCTACCACGCTGTTTTTTTACGTTGGGCTCTACCACGCTGTTCATGTCCCACTCCTTTCGCTCACGTGTGGGACATCCAGCACGTGCCGTGTTCGGCACCCTTCGTCGTAAGAGTTGAAACGCTAGCATTCATCAGAAATAAAAAATAATTATAAATCGGCAGTGATACTATTTTTTTGCGAACCAATCAGCAGTGATACTATACCACGCGGTTTCCTTGCTCCTCGATATCGGAAAGAATACTTCCGTTCGCCAACATGTGGGACGTCGACCATCCTAGTCCACTTGCCATGCACGCAGAACTCCAAGGGAGAGTCACCCAGGTCGTCGCGCCGCAGTAACAATGACTAATGAGCCGTCAAATCACAGGCCCACTTCCCACTTTGAAGTTGCTTGGACGAAGGAACCATCATGACTTCGTTGAATTCCGCTTCTTGAAGAAAACTACTGTACCAGCAGTACTGCTAGCTACAGTAGTTACTCCAACAGAGGCCTCCTTTCGTTCATAGGATAGGAATATGAATATCATAGGAAGTGAGATGACATGCATCTCAATTACTATAGAGAAAGAGATGCCATTTGATGCTTAGCATAGGAATTTTTCCATTTAGTCTAGGCTAATGTACTGGTAATTTTCTCTAAAAACTACAGTAGTAACTAGTAGTATTGGTACATGCTCGTACTCAGACACAGACACACACACTAACTACTAGTACTACTACTTCTCACATGCTGGCCAGACGCCGTCTTTCTCCTTCCCGGCGTTGTCGGCGACACCGCACCGTGCTTGGATCTCCGCCGACCTCTCCGCAGCAGCGCGTGCGTCCTTTTCTTTCTTGCGGCGGCGGGCCTCTCGTTTCTTGAGTGCTTCCTGACTTTTCCGCTCCCTCTGTGCGGCTTTGGCCGCCTCTTGCTCTACCGCCCATTCGGCCTTGGCATCTTCAAATTCCTCCCACATAGTTGTGAGGTCGCGAGCGGCGATGAACTCGGCACGGCGGGATGCCATCGCTTCCCTACCATTTTGTGTGCGGTCGTGGGCGGCGAGGAACTCGGCGCGGCGGGATGCCATCGCTGCCTTACCGGTTAGTGTGCGGCGCGGTGGCATGAACGACGCTTGGTGAGAACTCTGGGGTGGAGTGGCCGGACAACCGTATAGTGCATTGGTTTGTCAAGAGCTCAAGGACAGAAGACGAAGCAAATTTGGATTCCCCTTCAATCCTGGTCATTTATGACCGAGTAAAATGCATTGGCGGTCATCGAACTTGTCTTGATAGCTCACTTTGATCATTGTATACGAGATATGGTGATTATACGGTCACTGGCTCAGCATATAGCTCCGTATGTGTCTGGTTGACCAGTCAAACAGTCTGCATGCGCCTCATCAGCTCGTGTTCTTTATCTATCTACGTGGGCCTACCTGTCAATGGAGAAAGAAATACTGTAAAAACCAAAATTATGCGTATGTGGGGAATCAAACCACGGACTCGTCACTGCAACGCACCCTCGTGAGCCAAATGAAAATGAAATACTTCGCGTCAGACACTCACGCTCACGCTGTCAAAGCATGCTAATGCATGCACGTCGCCCTCTAAATCAAAGTCCTACTCATGGCGCAACGCAAACGGCGAGCCCATCACCTGCGCGCCCCGGCGGTGCCTGACATTACTGTTTAGACGTTTGATGGAGGCCTACGCGAACGCCGAGCATGTATTCACCTGGCTCAACACCAACGGTCATACTCGGACCGCCTTGCTCATGCATATCGTCCATCACAACGACAATCTATAAAACAGCCTAAGCTAGAGAGGGTACTATGGTAGTATGGTACGGAGTATGTACTATCGTGAGCGACCGATCTTAGTGCCACTGCACACCGAAACCCCTTCCATCACTAGCACGCGCTTCCCGCCTGAAATGGTCACCGTCTCTCCAGATTGTCAATGCCGCATTCACCGGACTTAATTGCAGGTGCAATTGGTGTGTCACTGACATGCGGGCCAGATGCCCGTTGGGCCCACATGTCAGTAACCCAAACGCATCTGCAGTTAAGTCACTGAAGCAGCGTCCGCATTCACGCCCGAGGAACCTACTCCGGCGCCAGTTGTCCATCCGTCTGCCGCGGCTCATTGCCATTCGCCCGCTATATTAACTTGAGCCCCAGCTCCCAGCCATAGCCAAAGACCCACACTTATTCTCCTCTGGTCCCTTCCTTCTGTCGGCACCACTTCAACCATGGCCTCCTGGCGCTCCGAAGCTCTCTTGGACGTACTGTCGCAGGAGCAGACGAGGGACATCTGCGGCTCCGCTTCGGGCGCGCTCCAAAGCTCTCTTCGACGTACTGTCGCAGGAGC